>NC_134857.1:120247392-120547392 GCF_049852395.1 Peromyscus maniculatus bairdii
TCCTGGATTCTCTTCTTTGCCTCACAGTACCCAAGAGCTTTGAATGAATTTATTAATGTTATTAATATTGAGACTAAATATCTAAAGAAACAATGATCAGAGCATACAAATAATAGAACTAAGACCCTCAAATCCTACAGTGATTAGCCTAGAAAACTAAATAACACAAAACAACAATTGCCTTAGAACAATAACAGCATGGACAATATATTCTAAGTCACTGTTTTCTTTTTCCATGCGCACTTGGCTTGTCCAGTTGGAACTGGCAATTACTACTCCAAAGCAGTGACAGAGGTGCCTGCTTCTAATTACCCTGCCACCTTCACCATGACAACACCTCCAGTGACAGCATGTCTGAGGGTGTTCCCTTCTTCTGCTATGAAACACTGTTAACACTCTGTCTGCACTTGAATCTCTACTTTGGGTAGGAAAGAGGTGTTGGATGACTTGCTCTCCCAAGCTCTAGGTAAATAGTCTGTTACTCCCTGTCTGCTTTTGACAGTCCATCTGTCTGACCTTGTGTGGAGCATGGGTAGGAGCCCAGGGGTGTTACATGTAATCAAAGCCTCTTGTCAAGCTCCTGGTCCCTCTGTCCTGTTGCCTGCTGCTGGTGCTGTCGTTCTTCTGCTGGGAGTTTCACAGCTTCTTCCTTGCACAGCAGTCAGCTACCATTCTATTCTTTCTTTAGCCAGCAGGAAAACATTCAATACTGTGCACTGTCAGAAAACAAAACACAGAACACTGAATAAATCTTAAGATGTAAACAATTTGTTGTTTTATTAAATCTCATTATAACAAAAATTTGAATAATACTTCCATAAATGTATTAATTTTATCTGAACTTTAATTTTATTTGTGTACACTTGCACATATACACAAGCATATACATATTTAAATATATTTTTGTATGTATATATATGAACATATATGCATAAATATTAGTGAAGTGTATTTTCATCAAATACAAATTTAATACTGAGTCCATAAGTTTTAAATTTAAATGTACAGTCCTATTCCTATGTGTGGTCCTTGGAAGGCAGTGCTTGTAACACAATGTTTTAATAAATTTCCACTTTTCTCCAAGGTATGTAGGTATCCTATGAGCTAAGGCTTCTAGGTTTGGAAAAGGAGGTTAGGAGGATGGGCTATTACCATAACCACACATTGAACTTGAATTCCTTCCCTCCTGCTTGCTCACAAAGGTCTTGTCAGAGGCTTTTATGTCTTAGAGGCTTGCTTTGCTTTCTTCAAACTTTCACCACAAACTAACAAGAGTTTGATTTTGATTGCAAACTAGACTGCCTTTCTTTCTGTGTATTGACAGTCATAAACAAGTATCAACATATATGCATATTTACATAAATGTTTTATTGAACTATACATTTATATATACTGATATATAGGGCAAAAATGTGCCCCATTCAACATTTGAACCGATTTACACTAAAATATTAATGAAACTGCAAGTTTAATCCTGACTCTACCTTTTTACCTCATTTAATATTTTTTAGGATAGCATACTTATGAAAAGCATTATATAATGTCAAATACTAGAAACAAGGTCAAGATAAAAAATATTTCAAAAAAAAATATTATATAAAAATTAAAATTTCACTTGAGAGCTAACTTTTCAAGGCTAAATAGATAAAAGCAAAAATGGCAAACTAAAACAAAAGAAGCCAAAAGATCATAAGACTGTCATTGTTTGAACGAACTATATTACTCCAAGACTAAAATAGAATTTGAAGGCCAGAGTGTCTGAAGAAGAGATTAAAGTCCAGAAGTAAGCAAATCTGGAAGGATAATATTCTATTATTTACAACTAATGTTGTATATACAGAGAGTTTCTTAATGGTGAGACATGATAATGGATACATTTCCATTGGTCACTGTGGCTCATTTGTGGAGGATGACCCTTTAGAGGAACTAGCATTAGTCTAAGGTCTTTGAAAACAGAACATTATCAGAAAAAGTATAAGAGGCCTTTGTTGGTTGAGAACTATCAAATTATAAAAACTGTTTTAATTGCACACATTAAACATGAACAAATTAAACAGATACATCAAATCACAAACATTAAACAGATACAAATACTACCTTTTATTTCAAATTTGAACTGTAGAGCATCAATGGAGAATGAACATAGATGAAATTTTTTATCATTCTTGGGTTAGGCATGATGTAAACTATGAGTTATAAAGATATACATTATACCTTAAGAAGAATAAATTGTATCTACATAATATTAAGTTGGATGGTCACTTCAAAATAGGTACAAAAAACATTGTTTAAAGATTTTAAACAAATTTACCGCATGTGTTCATTTATTATGAATATCAATGGATGTCAGAAGACAACTAACAAATGTTTATTTTTCCATCACATGGGTCTAAGGGATTGATCTCAGGTTGTCAGGCTTGGTGACAAGGGCCTTAAACTGAAAACAAATAATGATTTTACTACAAAAACAGTAAATGTGGTGGAAATACACCAAAGCACCTTGATTTGATTGTTGCACAGTGTATCCATATATTGAAACAGTTAACAGAAATGTGTAGTCAGAAAACTTTGACTAATGGTTATGGATCAGTAGTAGGGTGCTTGATTAGTATTTGTAGCATTTGTAAGGCTTTAAATTTGGGATTTAAATTTATTTAAATTATTATTATTGGGATTGGGGAAAGGAGGGGAAACAGAATGCGAAAGAGGGGAAGAATGAGAAGTGGGAGGTAGAAGATAGAAAGAGAGATGGAATGGAGGGAAGAAGAAGCAAAGAGAAAGGAATTCAGCACATTTTAAAAGATGCTTCTTCTTGCAGAGCAATATCCGTTAATGTACTCCCTCACTACTCTCGTATTTGAAAATATTAGATATATTTAACATAGCCCAAATCCATATGCTTTTTCTTGATGATGTTGTCTGTTTGCTGTTATGGTTACTCAATCTTGCTAATAATTATCTTTGTGTGTTGTGTGTGTGCATATATAAAATGTGTGTAGGTCCTCATGAAGGACAGAGGAGGGCATCTGATTCTATGGAGTTAGAGCTACAGGAATTTGTTACTTGCTAGACATGGGTGCTGAAAACCAAACTCAGGTCTTCTAGAACAGCAGGATTCCTTAACTGCTGAACCTTATCTCCACCTAGTCCCCCTTTACTTTTAGAAATATGACACATAATGGCCTTTATCCAATTGTGTTTTAAAAGTGGTAGTATTTCATATTGTATAGAACTTTAAATACCCTTGAAAAAAAATAATAATTCAAAAAGTTTTGTTGGAGTGCTTGTATTAGGTGATGAATATAATGTAAAAAAGTCAGCCTGAACTCTGTTGGAGCCACATGGCTATTCACCCATTTTCTCTGTCATCCATGTCTGACCTGTTTTCAGACACATAAGTTCTTAAGAATTTACTGATTCATATTTCTGCTGTGGGCCTCTGTATTAAATGTATTTCCAATCTTTGTGTGTGGTATCACAGACACAGATTGCGATGTTTTGATTGTGTTCTAACAAATAAAGCTTGCTTGGAGTCAGAGGCTTAGAGTCAGGGCAGAGCTAGCCACTAGCTGACCTAAATTAACCATAGGGGTTTGGAGGACTGTAGACAGAGAGGAGACAGGAAGTAGTAAGATTGGGCAGAGAGAGGATCTCTGCTCTTTTGGAAGTAGGAAGTAATTGGTGGCTACTCCCTGCTTTTCTGATCTTTCAGATTCTTATCCAGATATCTGACTCCCGATTTTTTATTGATAAAGATTAATTATATTAACGCTTCCTCTGGCACCCACTGTGGGGCTTGAATTCACAAGATATCTGCTTGCCTGTGGCTTTGTAGCCATCAGGACCTGCTAGAGCTGGGCATGGAAGCTGCACCTGCTGGAGTCACCATGCTACCGCCTGGCTTTTCCTTCCCCAAGCCCTTTGATTGAGTCTGGGATTGTCCTACTGTAGCCTCTCTACAGTAGTCTTCACAAGCCTCAAACTCCACAAGTGCCTAGGCACCAAATGCATCCAGAGTTAGCCCACACCACAGGGCAGCTCTGCCTTCAGGCAGCTCTGTGCTCTCACTTCAGGCCCATCACGTGTGTGGATTTTGCAGGTCCCCTTGTGTCCACCTTTCAGATGGCAGGCTCTTTGGCTCCTTTTCACCCTGTGGGCTGGCCCTGGATCCCCTCTTCAGGCTGATACCACACTAGGGTAGCCACCTCAACACCTGATCAGACAACTGCCTCATACTCTCAGCTTACAACTCTATGTGATTAGCAGCAGCTAGCAGCTGTCCTCGGCCAGGCTGCGGCACCTCCTGTGTTCTCTGCCCAGGCATGCTGTTGCTGTCATCAACAGATTTGGTGAAACAACTTAAAGTTCTTAAAGGAGGGAATTAGTTAAAAATTTTTTTCTCATGTTGAAAACTGGGAAAGAAGATTACAATGGAGGGAGTTAGGTCTGTGTATGATTCCAGAATGGTTTGAAAATGGGACAATTAAATGTGGGGATAATTAACATAACCAGGATTTACATAATGTCAATTGTAATCATCAGTTTACTAATTCTTGTTTTATCCCTAAAAATGGTGTTTGTTATCATAGGTTTCATCTAGCTTCCCGTACATGATTTTGGGTTGGAGTCTCTATCAAGTAACTAGAAACAAAGTTTTTGTACTCTGGATATACATAACAAGTTATGAACCTTAACTTCTTTGAGATCTGCTGTATATGACATTTAAAATGTTTAAGGTTTCTGCAGAGAACCATGACTGTGTCTAACAGTGCAGAAAACTTTGTGATCTCCAGAAGGATTACTAGGCCTCACAATGAGGATTCCACCTGGATTGTGGTAATACCACAAAACTGACAACACATCACCTAAAGATTGACTTTAGACTACAAACTGCTCAGGACAACTTCAAGGTGGCTAGCTGAGATGTCCAGCCTCACAGACTATTCTAGCCAGGACTTGAGATAAGCCCTGCACTTTCCCATTACACAGAGACTGGACAATAAATGACACAGCTAGCTCTCCCTGGATTTTACAATTATCCCATTTTTTCAAGGTCTTCTAGAGATGTCATTGCCCTGAGACAATAGAAGGAATTTTGAGAACATGACACCCACATTCCCAAGAGGTTCGGTGGGCAGTTTTTGTTTGGTTGTTCAGTGGTATTTGTTATAATTTATAGGGGTTGGTTACAAGTTGTTATTGGTAATGGTCAGTAAAACAGCTGAACAAAGGAGATTAGATTCAGGGATCTTGTACTGAAAAGAAAAAGGGGGGATATAGAAATGATAGGATGAAAGGGTAGATTATTGAATGCACCCTTTTGGAGGAAGGGACAAAAGAGGTAGGAGGCGATTGGTGACTGCTCCCTGCTTCTCTGATCTTTTAGGTTCATATCCCAATAACTGACTTCAGATTTTTTATTGATAAAGATTAATTAGATTAACACTTCACAGAAACACAGATATACCTAAATAAAAAATGATAAAATAACTTTTTAAAATATATTGTGACAGCAATAATCAGATTACCCACTGCTAATCTGAAGTTCAGGTTGAAGGCTGTTTATATTATAGAGACATAAGTCTTAGCATCAGAGATATTCTATATCACACTGCCTTACTCCAGAGGAAAACTGTGTCTACATCTTATCATAATGAATGAATGATACTTATATAAAAAAGCTAAAATATAGAAATATAGTACTCTGAATATATATATATATATATATATATATATATATATATATAATCTTGCTTTGATTTGACATTCAAGGGACATAAGATCAGACTGTGTTGTACTTTAATAATAAGGACTGTACACTGATGTTAAATTTAATGTATTTGTCCTCACTTTATGATTATATACCATTATATTCTGCCTTAACCATTATAGCAATATAACCATTATATTATGATTTTCTAATCATGGAAATTTTGAGTCTCAATCAATTTGGTTTTTCCTAATAAAAGTAAATATAGGTTCATAAATCATTATTTAATGGTGTACTAAATATACATTTTAGAGTCCTAGCATTGAGAAATAATTAAGTGTTCAAAAGTTTGCCTTAAACACACAAGAACTTAACACTTTTCCCACCAAAGACGTTACATATTCTTTGGTTTCAATAATCACTAATTCACTCTCATGTGTAAGTCAAAATTATACATAAATATCAAGGGTATGGACACAGTTGTCAGCGGCAGACATCTATTGCTTGTCTTGTTTGTTGGTTAGTATTGATTAAATTTGGAATTTGTTTGTTTCTACTGCAAATTAGACTAAAACAAGGCTATAGAAACACATGAAAGTTAATAATAAAATACAAAAGAAATTTATGGTATTACTAAGTAGCTAGATTCTATGAAAGTGATACTCAAGGGAATGAAAGTGAAGTGAGTTCATACCTAATGAACACTCAGTAAGAAAGAAAGGGAGAGAAAGAATGAGTGAATGTCATTTTCTTAGGTAGCCTGGATCGATGCCTTGCTAGGAGACATGCTATTCATTTCTGGAGGTTGGATGTGGTTAATAAATTCAGGAGTTAATTCTGACTTCTGGAAACCAAAGCATTACTCAAATGATTTAATCAAACCTTGCTGATTCCTCTCCTTCCAAGAGATGTTTTCAGGAAATTGAGGCTTTGTGGTGTGGGAGTGACACAGAAGAAAATGAGGTTAGGGAAGGATTGAGATTAAGAGGGAAAAAAAAATGCAATCATCAAGTATCCTTTTAAAAGTCTTCAGATACATGGAATGAGATTATTAATAGTCCACATAGCCCTTGTGTGGTTAGTTTAAAAAGAGTCTTTCTTGGAAATGCATTAGTCATTTTTCTTTCTTCCAAAATTTCAAGGATTGACTGAAATTATTTAGGTAAATGAATATTAGAAATGGACATTTGAATATAAAATTGTATATTATCTATTAAAGATTTAAGATTAACTATAAAAACTGCTGTTAGCACAGTCAATATAAAATATGAACGAGTCGTATTAATAACATACAAACGTTCTAATCTTTCCACAAAGATTCTTCATGCTGACAATGCAGGGATGTTGTATGTACAAGGTGAAGTACATGTGGAGTGGGGACCAGTAAGAAAGGAGTTCAGGTGCACACAGTGTTGGGCACTGAATTGCTGCATAATGACTAGATCATCATGCTCCCTACAATGATCAAATGCAAATGTTTTCAAGCACCGGGTGGTGGTGGCACACGACTTTAATCCCAGCACTTGGGAGGCAGATCCAGGCGGATCTCTGTGAGTTTGAGGCCAGCCTGGGCTACCAAGTGAGTCCCAGGAAAGGTGCAAAGCTACACAGAGAAACCCTGTCTTGAAAAACAAAAACAAACAAACAAAAAACAAACAAACAACAACAACAACAAAGCAAATGTTTTCAAGCAAAGCTGCTCTTCATACAGAGGCTGAATGTTGGATGTTTGTTTTCTTCTAGCTTCCCTTGTCTTTCACAAGACATATCAGCTCCATCATTTACTGTCTTAAATATTATTTTACATAGCAATGGAGGATATATATATATATATATATATATATATATATATATATATATATATATATATAGTGGTATTGTGTTCCCCAAAATATTGTGCACCCTAATAAACTTATTTGGCGTCAGAGACAGAACAGCCACTAGATACAAAGGCTAGAAAATGGTGGCACTCACACCTTTAATCCTAGCATTCCAGAGGTAGAAATCCTTCTGGATCTCTGTGAGTTCAAGGCCACATTGGAAACAGCCAGGCCTGGTGACACACACCTTTAATCCCAAGAAGTGAGCCTTTAATCCCAGGGAGTGATGGCAGAAAGCAAAAAGGTATATAAGGTGTGAGGACCAGAAACTAGAAGCTTTTAGCTAGTTAAGCACTTGGTTGGTTAAGCTTTCAGGCTTCTAGCAGCAGTTCAGCTGAGATCCATTTGGATGAAGACACAGAAGCTTCCAGTCTGAGGAAACAGTATCGGCTCAGGAACCGGCAAGGTGAAATAGCTGTGGCTTGTTCTGCTTCTCTGATCTTCCAGCATTCACCCCAATACCTGGCTCCAGGTTTGATCTTATTAATAGGACTCTTAAAGATTCCTGCTAAACACACATATATGTTATATATGTGTGTGTTTGATGCACAAAATTACCCCTTGTTTTAAATTATTTCCTTTTCCTCAAATTTAAGAGTTGGGTTAAGTTTAAGGTCAAAATAATATTAAAGCTGAATTTTGAAAAAGATGAAAAAAGAATCTGTTGATGTCTTAAATGTAATTTTAATTGATCGACTTCATTCTTTAATAACTTCACACACACACACACACACACACACACACACACACACACACCACATATATATATGTAAGATGCTGTCATACTCTCTCCGTTCTACCATCACTTATATCCCTCTTGTTCCTATCAATTCCCCCTCTGCATCTGTACCAGTCCCTTCCCCCAATTCATGAATTTTGGGTTTCTTTTCTGACCTATTTAGTTTAACCTGGGCCATCTTTGTAAGTATTGGAACTAGGACACACATGAAACTCAACTCTTTTTAGCTGATTGCTGCAGCTGTTCTTTATCTTCTAAGGCTAAATCTCTAGAGATAAATGCTTCACACCTTGCCAGTTCAATGAAGTAGGACAATGCTACCTGAATTTATTCCTTGTGAATGAATATGAGGATAAGTTGGGTGTCACAACACACATCTGAAATCCTGGGACTCAGGAGGCTGAGGAAGAAGCCTGCTTCAAGTCAGCATTAGTCTGTGTTACATAGTGAGACACTGTTTCAAAAAAACACATAAATATGAAGGGAGGAAAAAGAGTAGGAACAGTATACCATGACAGTAGAATATAGCCTCATACCTGCTATAAAGAATGAGTTGGAGAGCTGCCTGACTAATAGTCTGCATTTATTTGATGATCCTTATAATTGTTGCTATCTGCCAAGAGCATACATAATTATAAGATCAGAACTATCACTGTCTATAGCACCCACATTTAAAAATAAAGTCAGTCTGGCTGTTTCTGTGTGAAACAAAATACAGTGGGAATACTGTAATAGAAACTTTCTTTTTCTTGAGAAAACCTCAGTAATATATTAAGAATATTGGTGTCTGTGTAACTAAGACAAGAGCAACATAATAAATATAGAAACTTATAAGTGAGTATGCTTTTATAAATTAAAAGCTATTATTTTGTCTATGATAGCCCTTACTCATTATTTTAATTAAAGGAGAAGATTTAAAGATGTAAACTATTTGAGTATATAAAATATATTTATTTTCATGTATAACAGCCTTGAATTTACTAACTAGGAAATTAATAAACATAAGTATGACTAATTTTATTTAATAATGTTTTGATTTTATCGTATTTTTCCATTTTAGTTTAATAATCTACTTATAGTTCAGAATAACATCTAGCAAACATTATATTTTATTTTATTAAAATTTTTCCTATATTAACATCAAAATAGTCCCTTGGTTTGAATATAACATTTTACAGATGTACCTGTATGAAAAAATTAGCTATTTATTTGATGAGGAAGTATGGTGATATTTGATAATAAATCACCTGCATTTACTGATATAAAATAATAAATAATTTTGTTTGAAAGAATTCTAGAAGATTAGCTGACTCTTATGAATGATTAATGACTCATGAAAGGGAATTGACCCTTTTTTGACCTTCAATCACTTCTTCCATGTAAGTCTACATTATTGTGCATTTCTTCTAGATGAGGCATTAACAAAGGTCATCTTGGACATCTCCAAAATGTGGTACATATATTTATTGTGTTGATAAACTACAGAACCTTAGATATTTTTTCATGCTATGAAAAACTAAGATGTTAAACTTCCACATGATGGGTTATTCAAAACATGTGTGCCTCTTTGTTGTTCAAAAATTAGAAAATGAGAACAGAAAATTAAAAGATGCAAAGATATAATTTGAGTAATATTCTCAGAGGTTTCTGCTGTGGATATAGCTCTGTATAAATAAAATGCTGATTGGTCAGTAGCCAGGCAGGAAGTATAGGCAGGACAAGCAGAGAAGAGAATGCTGGGAAGTGGAAGGCTGAGGTAGAGAGACGCTGCCAGCCACCGCCATGAGAATATGTTGATACTGGTAAGCCACCAGCCACGTGGCAACTTATAGATTAATAGAAATGGTTTGATTTAAGATATAAGAACCGTTAGCAAGAAGCCTGCCACGGCCATACAGATTATAAGAAATATAAGTCTCTGTGTGTTTACTTGGTTGGTTTTGAGCAGCTGTTGGCCTGGCGGTTGAGAGAGATTTGTCCTGACCATGAGCCAAGTAGGACTGGAAAAAACTCTAACTACAAATGACATCCAGCTACAGGTTTCAGTACATGGTTAGCTGCCTCTGTTACTATGGGATTATGGTAAAGCAGAACATAATGTACCAGGAACCTTAGGGGGAAGTTGCTCATGTCCTAACATACAGGAAGCAGAGAGTAGCAGTGAGAGAACAAAACTAAGAAACGCCCTTCAAAGGCACAAAGCAGGGCACAATGTTAATTAAGATCACACTTTCCATAGTCCAGCTACCTCTATTCCCTACTCCAAACTTTGGATCCACCAGTGAATTAAACTATTTATTAGATGAAGCTGTCATAATCTCATCCTTCCTGGAAGCACTCTCCTATAAAGCCTCTGTGGTGTACTTTTCTAATCCCGGGTGTCTATCAATTGAATAAAGTTGACAATCAAGATTCATCATTATTAGGTTATAGTTGGTTTCCAGAAGGTATCCAAAGAGGAAACCGACTGATCATGAGGATTCTAAGTAGCTGATGGAGAAGCTTCAGTGATTCATCTCACTTTGATTAGGAAAGTTTGAAGTGTAAATTCCACTAATGCTATTGAAAGTAAAGGAGATTGAAAGGCTAGACAATTTTAATTCACAATGAAAGGGAAGGGAAAAAATACAGTAGCAGAAATCCTATGTAGGGGTAGGTATTGGTGCTGCCATCTTTGGATTAAAACACTAGCCACATAGAGTGTATGATGCATCAGATTTAGTCAGTCCACTGCATGTTAAGTGAGGTGCACAGAACTTTTAAATGGATACATAAACTATCCAAATCAATGAATATTAAATTCATTTTACATAAGTAGAAAATATTTCTTAAAGTTCCCATGAAGAAATTTTAAATATCATGCAACTTGAGGTTAATTCTCTCTCTCTCTCTCTCCCTCTCCCTCCCTCTCCCTCCCTCCCTCCCCCCCTCTCTCACACATACACACACACACATACACACACTCAAACAAACACACAGATACTCACACACAACCTATTTAATATTGTTCATATGTGCATGTGTTTAGGGCTGACAGTTTAGAACTGACCAACCAATCAGAACACTGATTCTTCCCCTCTCAGCAGCCATTGACCATCACTAACTCTTCACTTAGGTTGGGCCTTACGAAAACTACAATGTCCACATTGGCATATCATCATGGTTACCTTCAAGAACTTTAAGGAAAGACTATATTGCTGAAGAGAACATATTTCTCTCATTACGTCTTCCAGCAATTTTAAGCATACAATCCTATAGAATGTGACACAGAATTATTTAGTCCAGCTTTTTACCTTCTTTCTCATTAGACTAATATTGAATATAGTGCAAATTCTCAGTCATTTAAAACATATTCTTGTAAAAACATATTTTCTTGCTGAATTTCTAATTATTGAGGATACAAATGCATACACTCTGTTGTATTTATATCAAAGACACTAAACAAAAATGCTTCACTATATTTGTTACAAATGTAAATAAGCCTGATCAATGTTTTTAAGGAGAATTTCTCTGCTTTTGTACTTATTTAAAATAATAGTAATTTCAGTCTTGGAGGCTTGAACAAAGAGAACAAACTCTGCAAGATGAATTGTTAATTTTGTATATTTTATGTTTCTTAAATATATTAATTAAATAGATATTCAAACACCCATATATAATTATCTGTGGAGGACATTTCAATCAAACATTCATATTATATCATTGATTGATTTCTTAAAGTTGATGCAATCACTCAATGATTGTTTTCCTATTCTGTGACACAATGAAAAACATATGTTCACAAAGAACTCTGTAGAAAAGAAAAAAAAAACTTTCTGCCAACCTATTTTAATTATTCCTAATGGAAACACCTCAGAGAAACAATATATTTTTCTTAAGTGCTTTTATATAATTCATTTATAATCATTCATTTGCTCTGGGTAGAAATTTCACAGAATTTTCTCTTAAAAGTTGCAAATGACGATTGCTGTTTAATTTGAGTGTTAATGATTGACTGGTACAATGTCATCCAGGGGAGAAATTTTCCAGGGCTGTCTCATTAACCAGATGACCTGCAGACATTGTCAGCACAACCCAGCCAACGTGATTGATCACCAGAGAATAGAGGTTAGTAACTCTCCCCCAGGTATTAATGTATAGCATCTTCACTTACCCCTGTCTCAAGCTCTTCCAGTAAAAGATTGATTTATTATGCAGCTTCAATGGGAATTTGTCAAACTCTTATTCAAGGAATTCTGTATTACTACAAGTAAATCAATGACACTTTCTGGCAAAATGACTTTTACGGTGCATGAAAACACTACTTTATGTGCAGGTACCACTCTCCAATAGCCATGCATTGACATCAGTGCAGCAGTGGTGGACAAAACAGGAGGAAAAAAATGCATCCTCCTTTGAAAAACAGGCATTGTTGTCAAATGGACTATGCATTTTTGTCATTTCTTAAAAGAGTGAAAAACAATTCAAGCTCACAGCATCTGTAGAAAAAACACAAAAGAAAGAGGTGAAAGAGAGAGGGAGACATTATTTAGGGAGAAATACCTGAGGTGCTATAAAGATAAGGTGTTGTGAGGAGAGTACATGAGCCTAGCTTTTCAACTGTCCCTTTTTTTTTTTTTTTTTTTTTTTGAGACAGGGTTTCTCTGTGTAGCTTTGTGCCTTTCCTGGAACTCGCTTTGGAGACCAGGCTGGCCTCGAACTCACAGAGATCCACCTGCTTCTGCCTCCCGAGTGCTGGGATTAAAGGCGTGCACCACCACCGCCCAGCCGATTGTCCCTTTTTTTTAATTAAGGATTTTTTTATTCATTTTATATACCAATCATAGATTCAGCTCTCTTCCACCCTCCCTCCCCTCCCTCCTTCCCCCCATCAAACCACCCCCCATTTTCTCCTCCAACAAGGAAAGGTCTCCAATGGGGAGTCCACAGAGCTTGATACATTCAGTAGAGGCAGGTCAAAGCCCTTTTCCCTGCATCAAAGCTGTGCAACGTGTCCCACCATAGGTAGTGGGCTCAAAAAGCCTGCTCACGCACCAGGGATGGGTCCTGATCCTACTGCCAGGGGCCCCTTAAGCAGATCAAGGTACACAACTGTCTTACTTATGCAGAGGGGTAGCCTGTCCCTTTTTGATGTTAGAGTCCTTGGAAACCCTGAAGCAACCAAGATGTGCTTTGTGAATTTCATGACAAGTATTGTACTTAGAACTTAACCAGTGGTCTCCTGAGTGGCAATAGCTAGACCTCTCATCACTGAACCAAACATAGTTAATGTACTTCTAAAAATGTCAATAGTGCTGTGTAAAGACACTAATGAAAGAGCATAGTCTAGCTTATTCTAGACTTCTAATACACAGAACTGCATGGCCCTGTTGTACAAAGTCCTCCAGTTTGTGGTGCTCTGTTACAATACCATCAGAAAATTACAGCCTTCCATGCTGTGACTGTAGACCAGAGAGTGCTGATGGCTGACTGACACGTACATGACCTGCAACTCAAGATTAAAAAAAAGGGGGATGCTCATCATGTTGGGCCTCAAAATTCACAAGCAAAGCATTTTTGTGAAAATGTTATGTAAACAAAATACATTCTTTTCTCTGTATGAACCAAATGGGGAGAAGATTGACTATGATTCTTCTGCAAGACAAAGTAGTCACACCTCGAAGATGGGTATTTTAGAAGAAATGGTGGAATTGACTCTTTTCCATTTGGAATATAACATTAAAAATTAGACATCAGGATTGGGTTTTAAAAATAAGACAAGTTTTAATGTGATTGCTGGGAGACATTTTGATTTCTCATTACATACACAGTGAAAAGCACTTTTCACAAATCCAGAACATAATTCAGAAACTTAGGAGGATCTCAAGATCCTAAGACCTAAGTCTTCAGAATCCACATTGATTTCATGTATTTAATATCATTTTCTTTTTTAATTTTTTTATTTAAATTTATTTTATGAGCATTGGTGTGAAGGTGTCATATTTGAAACTGGAGTTACAGACAGTTGTGAGCTGCCATGTGGGTGCTCAGAATTGAACCTGGGTCCTCTGGAAGATCAGCCAGTGCTCTTAACCACTGAGCCATCTCTCCGGCCCCTTAATATCATAGTCTTAATAATTATCCATTTGTTTTAAAAAATCAAATATGACAAGGAAACTCAGTGTTACCATGAATTTCTCCTTACAATTTAGCTTATGGTTTAAGAGCTAAAAACAGCACTTCAAAGGCAAACTCCTACAATGTGATGAAGTAAAGTGCCTTCTTCATTGCATGGAACATTTCATCATAATGCACTTTGAAGATGTGCCACTGTTTTAGTAGAACAATTTGTCTTTGAAGAACTGTAAGTATGTTGGAGAAAGACTTATAGGTTCCCTTCCTTTAAGTGTCATACACACACACATAAACACACACACACACACATACACACACACATATAGACATACACATATGTGTATATATATACATATATATACAGACATATATATATATATACAGACATATATGTTTACATGCACACAATATGCATGCCTATACATACATGCATGCATATCATATACACACATACACCCATAAACACAAATTCATACATACCACACACAAAACACACAATGCATACACATATACACACATACAAACATTTACATACAAATAAAAAGAAGCATGGGCACATACAAATACTAAGTATACATATATAAAAGAATATACAAGTTTACATATGCATATATTTAATAACCATATAATATAACTTCTTGCTGAAATAACACACTAGTCAAAATATTCTATACCAGTGGTTCTCAACCTTCCTAATGCTGTGATCCTTTAATACAGTTTTCATGTGACTCCCAACCATAAAATTATTTTGTTCCTACTTTATAGCTGTTCTTTCTTTCTATTGTAATGAACTGTAATGCTACTATCTGATATGCAGGAAAGAGATTGTGACCCACAGGTTGATAACAGCTGTTCTATAATTTAGTTGATGGCATTGAAAGTTGACATAATTCATATTTTATAATTCCTGATGAGTCTCTAGCAATGACTAAATTTTTCTCGTAATATTATTTCCCAACTATTCTTGAGAATTTACAAGGTTCTGTTTCCACCCACAAACATAACCATTGACTTCTATAAACTATGTGAATATTTAAGGTTCTAACAGTAAAAGCGATTTATTAGACCTTGTTGTGACTCATCTAAAAATATTATATTAATACAAGGAAATTCTCTTTGGGCAAGACTGACCAGTATGAGTGGTTCTGGATAAATGATCATTTATCATTTCATTATTATGTACTCCAAACATCTCTTTAAAAAAAGTATTACTGTTCTCACAACATAAAAATATATGAAAACATTCTTTTTAAATAAATTCCTTTTAAATTAAAAAGTAGAATTCAGTTCAATAAACCAATAATACACCTAAGAATCCAAATTAACTGTATGTGTCATTTTAAACTGAAATGTGCAGTCTATATTCACATATACATAGTTTGGACAAATAAAACAAGCAATAATGAGGGACACTCAGACTCTTTATACAAATAGTGCACTATTGGATGATTGTGAGACGATATTTAGTAAGAAACTCAATCTCAATCATGCAGGTACCATGACCTTATTGATTTGCCTTGCAACAATCCCCTTCCACCATGAGATTTCTTTACTGTATAGATGTCTTTTGAAGTCAATTAAACATGGCCATGGTGCTACCAAGACTACAAGAAGCACTTATATAGCTGAGGGCAACAACTATTTGACAGGGTGACATGAAAATCAGACACCTGATATGAGTGCTATTTTTAACCTGACGTCATGATCATAAAGTCAGTCTATCTGTTTGAGATTTAAATTTGAACCATTTTAGGACTTTGAAGAATAAACATACAAATTCAATTCACATTTCAAAAATGAACACCTACAGAACTTTATTCTCTTCTCAGCTGTTATCCCTCTGAGAATTTCTTGGCCTTGCTCATAAATGCCACCAAGACGTTAGAGCCAGAACAAGAACAAACACAATTGAACAGCTATAGATGTTGTATATGCCACATAGAGGATGTTCATATTATGTATTAAGACAAAACATTTCTGTTCAATTCAAGCATCTAAGACATCTTGGATGAGCAGGAAATTATTTCCTTTAGGAACTTTTCTAAATCTAGTGATTAAACTAAACTACTAATTCAGAAAACACTTTTATTATGACATCATCATTATTTTTCTTATATACTAAGTCAGAACTCTTATTTTTATTAAAGCCAGAAAGCCTTTCCAAACACTCACTCAGATTCACAATATGCACCTCACAATTGCACAATAAAAAAGAAAGCTAATTCATATATAACCTTTCAAAGAAATTAGTTAAATATAAAGGTATGTAGTATGTTTAATAGTTCTATTAATATAAAATACATAAGGATAAAAAGATTTATGTAATTCCATTTATTTTGGAGAGAACAAATAGTACTGAGCTATTTTCTTTAGCTGTGGGTGATGCCTTCATATTATTTCCCACACAAAATGAAAAATATAGATAAAAATTACATATTCACTTGAGGTAGTTAATTCAGATAATGGAATAAATCTATTCATACTGTGTTGTTTTTCTTTTTAGGTAAAGCTATCAAAATCCTTCACTAATATTAGGTTTGAAAGCAAGTTTTAGAGCATTGTCTCATAAAAATTTGTAAGAATATCATAAAGAATAATCCATTAATTAATTTTTCTACTGTTGTGGGAATGGTTGATTTTTCTCCATGGGAACACTGATTTAAAACGAATTATAATAGAATAATCAGAATCTTTCGAATTCACCATGATATAAATACACATTTCACTTTCATCATGAATTAGCTGAAGGAAATATCTCAGGTTTTGAGAGGGTTCTGCTAATTTGTGATCTTCGGATAGTGTTTGTGATAGTTAAATTGGTTTGTCAGCATCAGGAGATTAAGAAATGCACAGAATAGCAAGAATGGTTAAATAAGACATTTATGCTACCACTATGATCAGAGATCATGACAGAGAAGAGGCAGTAAAAGAAAAAAAAAAAACAGAGCTTGAAGATAGGGATAAGGACACACCATTGCTATGACAACTATGAGCTCACACAGCAGCTGAGCCTGCCCGCTGGCACTGAGCCTACATACTTCAGGCCAGCCCAACAGTCAGAAATGGCATTTCCATCTGAATAAAAAGGTGAAAGCACAGGGTTCAGGACTGACCCATCATTGCTTAAATGGCACGTCTCTTTGGTATAGTTGGTTTCCCAGGCAAGACGGACAAATTGTTGGTCTTTCCTGGAGTCACGTTCCTGTTCTGGCAGACAAGGTTATTTTTCCTTTTGTCTCATGGCTTTAGCTATTTTATTTTCTCCTAAAAAAAGATTATTGGTGGAAATTCTGTTTTCTGGGGCTTCTTGTTTCAACAGCCTGATGGCCCAGGTGAGAGGCATGAGTGTCTCTTTACAAGAGTTGTATTTCTACCACACAGGCTAGTTATGTTGTATTCTGATTGTCTCTGCCCAGACTTGGAAATCTGAATGAGGCTCAATTAAAAATTAATAAACTGTTTGTTTGTTTTATTTTGTTTGGGATTTTGTTTGTTTCTTAGTTTGGGGAGTTTTGTTGCTGTTTTGGGGAGGGTTTGTAGAGGAGATTTTGGGACAATATATAACATGCTCACTGACCTTATTCAGAATTACAGTGACAGAGGTCTATAATATTACACACCAAATATTTTTTTTTCAATTTTTTTAGGATAATAGACTTAGCAGTACATTGTTCAAAGTTCTCTGTTAATCACTACCTTCTAAAGACTTAGTATAGCAAGTATCACATCACCTGGAATATTAAAGTATATGGAATTTCCCAGTGCATCCTAGCCCTACCTAGTCCAAACTGTTGTTTTTTGGGAGGCAAGTAGGTAATTTTCATGCGTTTGAACTTTGAGAAGAGTTGTTTTATCCACCAAACCACTTTCATTTATAAATCCATTGCTGTACATCTATCTGGAAAAATGGAAATACAGTTGCTTGCTACAAAGTGTATTTCAGGGGAAAATCTAGGGAAGCCTTCTTCTCACTATACCACTTATTAGTCGTTTCATCTCACTGCATTGCTGCTACTGCTTAAATGATGATGCCTAAGAAACATTGAAATCTTATGCGCACTGTGAGGCTTTAAGAGGATGGAAGCTTAACCTAATTATGGTATCTCAAGATAAGAACTTGGAGAGATAATTATGATTAAATGTAGTACCCTGTTTCACAAAGGGATTTAGCACAAATCCTGTCCAGCAAGAAGACCTTATTAGATTTGGTTATTTCCACTTTGAACTCACCAACCTTCTGAACAATGAACCTACTAAGCCTCTTTGCTTCATAACAGACCCCATCTCTGCTATTCAATTATAACAATAGACGGTGGATTACATCACCTCCCTTCCATTGTACTTGTGCTGACTATCTCTATATTCTCTGTATTCAGGATGCTGAGGCTGCCCTTCTGCTCCAGACCACTCACTTCTAAGTTTTAATCCTGAAGGTCTGTATTGTCAGCAAATATGTTTCTGTTACCATCAGTCTTTCAAAACTCCATTACATTGTCTCTTTAACTGGAGACCATTCATTCTTTCTGGGTTAAGGGATTTAAATGAATTAAAATTATGGTTTGCTCATGTCAACTAACTTTTAAGAAGTAGATGCATAATTTTCTTGAATCTTTGTACTACCTGAATCAAAAAGCATTTCATTGTCTAATAAATCCATGCTAATCCTATTTCTGTTCCCCATGTTCCTGTCTTCATCATATTCAGATCCCCAGTAGTATTGTACAATCTTCATCTTCTTGCTTCTCCTAATTTTTCTTCAATATTCAATGCCTCTAATAGTTTGATATTAGCTAACTCACAAGTCATCTGTTTTTCTTCTACACCACTCCCATAGCTGGTCCACCCAAAGTCATACATTTGAATCTGAGCTATGTGTTCAGAGAGAATTTCTGGGAACCACTGTATCTCAAACTATAGACTTTCAGTTTCACTTATATACTAGATGCCTCCAAATTGATATGTATTATTTTTCTTATTCAAGGTATAACAATAGGGTTTTCTTTTGTCCCTAAACTCCCTTTTCATTAGTCTTCTCCATCTCAATAGCTGTATGGCCTTTCACTGGGTTATTCAAAGAGTGCATCCCATCGTACTTGATTTTTCTTTTTCCTTCAATACAAACACAGTGATAATCACCAGCTTATGTAATAGATATAGCAAATTTGTTCAGTCTTCATTTGCTAAATGACAAAGCTAAGAACATTCAATTTTTGAAAGATTCTTCATAACATCTTTCCTGCTTCTTAATCTACTCCCTGAAATCAAGCCTCTACAGTAATACTTTAAATATAACTAGCTCGTGTTATTTCTCTGCATTGGATCGTCGAGTGGCTTTTCAAACTCCACCAGCATTTGTGCTATAATCTGACACATTTCTCACACTGATGTATTCATTCATATTCACTGTATTCCAGAAAAATCAACTCCCTTTCTCATCATACAGCTTGCCAAGTCTCATTTAACCCATGAATATTGTATTCTATTTTTTGTGTGGCTGGTTGCTTTCATCATTCATTTTTAAAAATCCTAATGTTGCTTTATCTTTTTCCACTGTGCAAACATAGTACCATGTTCAGTCAGTCTGATTTTTCCACATCACATTCCTTGGCTTTTAAATTAACTTGCTATTATATGATATACAAAATATGAGAAGTGATTTTTCTTCTATCTCATTCATCATTTTCTCAATACTTATACTTGCATGAAAATTAGCAATTTTCTAGTATGTTGATGTAGCTCAGTTAGTAGTGCTTGCTTAGGATACAGAAAACCATGAGTTCAATCCATAACACAGCATAATCAAGATATGATGCTATACACTTATAATTAGCATTTAGAAGGTAAAGTCAGGAGGACCATAAATTCAAGATCTTTCTTAGCTAAATAGAAAGTTTAAATCCAACATGGGCTACATGAGAACCTAGTACAATTTAATACTATAATTTTATGTATAAAAACATGTATATTTCAACTTACGTTTGATGAATTGACAATAATATCAAAACCATCTTCTTACAGTGCTTATTATCTACTAGACTAAGAAAAGAAAAAGAAAAAGCCCACATCACAAACAAAAGTAATCTCTCTTAGTCAATTGAACAGAGTAGATTAGGAAAAATGAGGATATATATCACAATTAATCTATATACGAGGTCCCAGATCAAGGCAAACATGGATTCAGACACTGGTGAGTGTTTGCATTCCAGTTTACAGATGTCATCCTTTTGCTTCATCTTCCAAAGATGGAGGTGGTGAATGAGCTCCTTCAGATATTTTCAAATAAGAATAATCTGACCTCTTTTGTTTACATTTGCATCCTTTTAATTTTCTTCTCATTGTTTTAGCTAGTGTTTCCAGAATCATATTGTAATTATGATGAGTAGAGATAGTGGGAAGTCCTCATTCCTTCCTGATTTCAATGAGATTGATTTGAGTTTTTCACCATTTAAGATAACATTGGTTGGAGGTTTGTCATATATAGGCTTGATGTATGTTCTACCTGGCCTTACTTTCTCTAGGAATTTTATCATGAATGCATATTGGTTTTTGTCAAAGGCTTTTTCTGAGTCTATTGAGATGATCATGTAATGTTTGTCTTTAAGCCCACTTATAAGATTTGTTATATTTATTGACTTAAATATTTTGAACCAGTACTGCATTTCTAGTATAAAGCCACCATGTAAGATATTGATAAATGTACCATAAATGGTATTCATATGTTAGTAATAACCAATAGCTATCCAGCTATACTTAAGGTCCACTTAATAGTAGGGAAACTATACTTTGTACTCAAAATCTAGTTAATTTCTTAGGGCTAATGAGGTCATGAACTTTAGAAAGAATCTACCTCTACTTTTCTAGACCAATATAATTTCTTTCTACATTATAAATGTTATTCCTATACCCAAAGATAATTATAGCTACTACCACTAAGCAAAGACTCTTATTTTTACAGCAAATGAAGTCCATCACAGAAAACCAACACTCAACACAATGAAGAGATCAACCAATCACCAGGAACCTAGCCCCAAAGATATCACAGATCCTGCATCTATGGCTCAGAGAATATCATTGAATAGGGGTAAAAAACTTGTAAGAACCAGAATACCGGGAAGTCATCTGTGAAACATTTTTTTCTAGAATGGGCTGCATGAACAAGACTGCAACAGTGGCAATATCAACAGACATGCTAATGCAGAAGGTGGGAGATTTCACTGGATCTCACACCTAGAAAATAGCTATAGGCAACGAATAATTGCTGGGAGAGGGAGAAATTAGCTTCTCCCAGGGATAAGCCTTACTATTGTTTTTCCAATACAAAGTAGCCATGTCTGACATCATATTCACACCAACAAGAAAAGTGGACTCATCAAGTTTATTTATATGTTTGTGTATACACATACGCATGCATACATGTGTAACAGTAATAATACAAGAAAAGAGGCTGTCAATTTGAAGGGTCATGGAAGGGGTTGGATGAAGGGCCTGGAGCAGGGAGAAAGAAAAAAGGGAAAGTGATGTGTCTCTATTTTAATTAAAATGTATAATATTTTACAAATTAAAAGCTAAAATTAATAAGCTAACACAGATATTGAGCAATCCATATAAATGAAGCTCAAGAGTAAAAACAGGATAATAACAGAGGGACAATTAGCTGAGTGGGTGTCAGATCTTAGATTTATTCCTGTTCCACACCCTGGTAACTGTGGCATCCTGACTCATTTTGTCACCTTTATAATCTCTGAGTTCCTTGCTATCACAGGGGAATAACACTGCTTAGCCAACTAAGGTTGTTACAAAGGTTAACCTGACAACACATATATCCCTATGATGGATGGATAGATGGGTGGATGGGCCCCAGAGGGTGAAACTGAGATTTGCATACCACTTGGTAGAATGTCAGTTACACTGTGTTGCTTAGCGATGCATTTTTATACTTTTATCATTTTTGGTGGTTATTAAAATATCCTTAGATTTACTGATTTTTGCAGTATTCTCATTTTGCATTGCTATTATATGTTCATTTACAACCAAAGCTTTTGCTCATACATCAGCAGCTCCAATACAACAAAATGTGCTTGTTAAATAGTATATACATAGAATTTTTGTGCTTAGTACTATAGTCTTAAATGTAAGAGTAGTCACTGATTAGTATTTCCTCTTTGTTTAAAATAGAGGAAAATAGAAACATACAGAAGCTTTTAAAGAATTAATATATTCCATTTATAAACTTACTACCCAAACAAAGCATTCAATTACAATATTTCTTCCTGATATTTCCTTGCATGTTTCACAGTATCTTATAACATGAGGCATTCTACATCAAGTTTCTTCACTTAAAATATATTCATGGAAACATGTCAATGGCTACTTTTTGGTAATGATCATAATTATCATCATCACTGGGATTTTTTTAATATTTACATAGTTACATTATAAATGTATCAATGGATAAACAATGAACCCATATTAAGTAAATTTTCACTACTCAAGAAAGGCTCTTACATTTCCCTAAGAATGGTAATATTACATAGTCAAGTCATCATGATTTGAAGACAGACATGCCTTTCTAGGAAATGTATAGACACCAAATATACTGTGATATGATCCAAATCCTACCTATTGCCTTGAATAAAGAAGCTGCTGTCCAGCTACAGACTCCCTGTCCCACAACCTAAAACCAACCATTTTATAATAAAGATCATAATTAATTATTTAAATGCTACCTGCGCAAGTAATCTACTCTGTCTTCAGATTTGTTCTTGTTGTTTTTTCGAGACAGGGTTTCTCTGTATAGCTTTGTGCCTTTCCTGGAACTCACTCTGTAGCCCTAGCTTGCCTTGAACTCACAGAGATCTGCCTGCCTCTGCCTCCTGACTGCTGGGATTAAAGGCATGTGCCACCACCACTTGGCCTTCTTTCAGATTTGAAGACATATATTATCTTGGAGTTACCTAGCCTAGAAACATGACACCAAACCAGTTAATTTATTTCTTCTTGAGCAGTTTGGGAATATTTACCAACGTCTGTTATAAGACACATTGAAATAATAGCATTATTCTACCATATTTTCTACAAAGTAGAAAGGAAAATACTTAATCCAAACAGTGTAGAGGAGCTGGTAAGATGGCTCAATGGTTATGAGCCCTTGTTGATCTTGCACAGTTCCCTCCCAAACACCTGATCACTTACAAAATCATGTATAGAGGTCAGCCTTTGTTCTTATTTCCAACTGGTAAAGGTAGATCTTGAATTCATAATCCTGTGGCGTTTCTTTGTTACATTCTTCATTCTAATCTGGAATTTGATCACTATTAAAGAATTGTGTCAAACATATGCCTATTACAATGTTCATCCTGAGCATAAATTTCCATGTACTTTGATGAGTATATGTGTCATGTCATACAAAGTGGTTTCACTGTCCTAAAACATGTAACATATTTTACTGATTCAACATTCCCACAAAACATCTTAAACCTCCAGAATAACCTATTTCTCTTTTCTGCATGTTCATATCTGACTGTTCAAAGTTCTCAAGAATGCTATAAAATTGGGGTAGAGTATATTACCCTTTCAGGCTGGCTTATTTCTTTTATATGTATGTAGTTAATTTATATTCTCTATGGTTTTCTGGTCAGTTATTTCTGTTACTGAATATTATTCCATTGTGAACATACAAACTTATTTTCCCTTCTTCCCACAAAATTTCACATTTGATGGGCAACTTGGCTGCTGTTAATCTGACAACATCAACCAAGCTCACATAAATATTCATGCATAGCTTTTGTGTGGACATAATTTTTCCTTCAGTTGCATAACTGAGAAGGATCAACAGTGCTGGGTCTATGGAAAAAACACAATTTTTCCAGAATCTGCTAGTCTGCTCTTGAAAGCAGTTAATGGCTTTTTGCATTTCCAATGTTGATGACTGAGAGTCTTTGTTGATCTCTCCCCTAGCCCATGACTGACATCATCAGACTTTTTTACCTTTCCATACATTCATTTTTGCTTTAGTTTTAAGATCTCCAACCATCAATTTCACTGAGTATTGTTTACAGAGTAGCTTAACACTTGTATATCTTCTTAATAGTCTCTGAATATTTTGAATATAAATTCTTTACCAAATATGCATTTTAATAACATTTTTGATTTTGCATTTCTTATAGAGTTGTAAAAGTTAACAAATCCAGATCAGTTATTGGTTGGTTACTCCATCAAGCTTTGTGCCACCATTACCCTAGCACATCTGGAAATCAGCATATGATTGTAGAAAAAAGTTTTGTGGCTGGCGTGGTATTACTCTTTTTTTTGTAGCATGCAGAGCATCTTTCTGTAACAAAGACACTGAGACATAGGGTTCAAAGCTCTATGTAGGCAGCAGCCTGGTATCTGTATATTCAATATAGTTGTTGTTTTCAACATTATGGCCTTACTCAAAGTTTGTGTGGAGCAATCTAGAGTCTTGGCAAAAGATTGGGGTGTTGGAGTGTTTCCTGGAACCCCTTGACTAACAACTCGGTTAGATGTAACTCAGTCCTTTCTTGAATGTGACAAGAGATGGCCAGTAGTGATTCTGTCTCCCTCAGAATTTGGCAATTTCATTTAGATTATTTATATATGTACATATTTAGGAAGTTTCTACTGTATTAGGTTTCCATTCTACCCCTCAGACTCCCCTTAATTTTAGTTGCCCCTGACCATATTCCCTCTGACAACATCTATGCCCTCTCCCTCCCTCTGCCTACTTTATTCTCTCATTCCAGCTCCTCTTCAATCTATATCTATCTGTAGCTAGAGTTTTCCTGCCTTGCCCACAGTCAGGACAAATCTTTGTCACCCGCCAGTCCCACAGCCACTCAGACCCAACCAAGTAAACACAGAGACTTATATTGCATACAAACTGTATGGCCATGGCAGGCTTCTTGCTAACTGTTTTTATAGCTTAAATTAATCCATTTCCATAAATCTATACCTTGCCATGTGGCTTGTGGCTTACTGGCATCTTCACATGCTGCTTGTCATGGTGGCAGCTGGCAGTGACTCCTTCAACCTTCCTGTTCTTTCTTTTCTCCTCTCTGTTAGTCCTGCCTATGCTTCCTGCCTAGTCACTGGCCAATCAGTGTTTTTTTTTTTTTTTTTTTTTTGGTTTTTCGAGACAGGGTTTCTCTGTGTAGCTTTGCGCCTTTTCCTGGGACTCACTTGGTAGCCCAGGCTGGCCTTGAACTCACAGAGATCCGCCTGCCTCTGCCTCCCGAGTGCTGGGATTAAAGGCGTGCGCCACCACCGCCCGGCCCAATCAGTGTTTTATTTATTGACCAATCAGACTAATTTGACATACAGACCATCCCACAGCATCTATCTAATTTATATCTCCTGATAAGATCTATATGTTATTTCTAGTCCCTTACTGCACCCCTACTCTGTGTGGTTCTATGAATTGTAGCTTGGTTATCACTGACTTATCAACTAATATACACATATAAGCCAATACATACCATATTTAAATTTAGTTACACATATATTCTGAGAATCTATGTTCTGGAATTTTGTTTGTTTAAAGAGTGTGTGCATATGTGAGTTTTTATATGTCTATCTGTATATCTGAATTCTTTTTAAAAGCAGACATCTTTTTTTCTAGATTTCTAGATATGTTTGTTAAAGACATTATCCTTTATCCTCCGGGCTGCCTTTGTTCCTCTGTCAAAGATGATTCATTTGTATTTGTATAGCATGGTTTTTCTACTTTTAATGCTGTTCCATTGGTATTTATTTTCGATAAAATCATGGTGTCCTTTTTTACTGAGTTAGGGAATTGTCAATATTAGGCCTTTAATGAGTGTAATGAAGAGATGAGTGTATAGAAACTTATTATCATCAACATTATTTTTGGTCTTGCTTTTTGTGTTTTCACACAATATTTTGAGTTATTTTGTTCATACCAATAAAATAGCTTGTTGAGATATTGCTTAGGAGT
Organism: Peromyscus maniculatus bairdii; assembly: GCF_049852395.1. Taxonomy (NCBI): domain Eukaryota; kingdom Metazoa; phylum Chordata; class Mammalia; order Rodentia; family Cricetidae; genus Peromyscus; species Peromyscus maniculatus. The sequence continues at coordinate 120,273,810 of NC_134857.1, forward strand.
GTAATGGATGTATAGTATAGCAATAGATGGGGTATGTAGACACTGACTTCTGCACAGGGTTTAATTTCAAAGCTATTAAAACCAAATATATCTCTGTTTATTTAGATTGTCTTTAATGTTCATGGTTTCAGTAGTCATTAGTTCTCTATGATAATAATTTGTGTCTACATTTCATTTTTAGTAACATGGCAAGAAATTAATCAATTTGACTAATATTGAAAAGAGAAATATTTTTGTTTTAGAATTTTTTTTGTAGTTTTCAGTTTCTGTAGTAACACCTGTAGAGTTAAAATTTCATTTTGTTTCACATTAATTAAACTTCTTTCTGTAATGTTCAAATTAAACATTGAAATAGTGAATTTCATATCTGAATGTGTATGCATATTTGAAACATTATATATTTTCTGAAAGCACTGCTTTTATTGTATCTTCAAATATTGATCATTTATATTTTCATTTATATTTAATTCAATATAGTGAGCAACTTTATTTAATCTTCTATTTTCATGAACCTGTTTAACTTTTATGAGTATAATATTTGAAAAGCTATTTATTTAAATTCTTAAAATTGATAGATTTCACAAAGCTTTAAATTATTACTTCCTATGTAATTTGATTATTGAATCATTTTATGGAGAGGCATTCAAACCTAGGTAGAGTTATTGAGAAAGAGTCTTGCTATTTTTTGAAGCCCAGACTGACCTGAAAGTAACCCATGCTAGCCTTAAGCATCTAATTCCCCCTGCTTCATAATTGTGCATTCCAGGAATACAGGCATATGGCACCAAACCCAGTAGACATAATATTTAAAGTGTACTGCCTTTATGTTATGGCTTATAATGATTTAGTGTATGTTTCAGGTGTTCCTGTGATGAATATGCATTCTTTGCTTGTTAGAAATAGCAGCCTTTGATGACAACTTGTCAAATGAATGAGAGCATCTTCTTTAACTATATACATTCTTTCTGATTGTTCTGTGCTTGATCCTCAGATTACATGGAGGCATATTGAAAATTCCAAATATAATATGAATCTGACTACTTCTGCTTTCAGATCTATGAATATTTGTCTCAAATAAATATTTCACATGTCGATACTTTAGCACACAAAGAAGTTCTGTTAAACACTCATTATCATCATTCTACACACACATACACATCTATATTTATTGGTATCTTTATTAGAAGTTAGTATCTGTACATGAGAGAGAACATATGGAATTTAACTTCCTGAATTTGAGGTACTTCACTTAATAGAAGAAATTCCAGGTCCATCCAGTTCCTGCAAATTTCACATTTAATTTTCTTTTACAGGCAACTCTTCAATTTGAAAAACACTTTCAGTAAATTTTCAGGATACCAAGTTAACATGTAAACATTGGCAATTTTTACATATTCCAGTAATGAAGTTGATAAGAAAAACATTAAGAAAAAACATCCCAGATGCAAGAACCTCACATAAATATTCGGGAATAACCTAACTAAGGAAGTTAAAGTCTTCCACAATGAAAAGTATAAGATATAGGAAAAAAGCTTATTAAAAATACAAGCCATCAGAAAGTCTTTCCTTCTCCTGGATTGGAAAAATTAATATTGAGAAAATGGTTATAATTCAAAAGTAATCTACCAATTAATGAAATCCCCATTAAAATTCCAATGGCATTATTTATAGGACTAGAAAAAAACATAAAATCCAAATAGAAAGACAAAATGCCACAGATATTCAAAATATTCCTAAGCAAACTCAAAGCGATACCACTAAATTCAGGAACAAGACAAGGCTGTCCACTCTCCCCATATTTATTCAATATAGTACTAGAAGTTCTAGCTAGAGCAATAAGACAACAAAAGGAGATCAAAGGGATACAAATTGGCAAGGAAGAAGTCAAACTTTCACTATTTGCAGATGATATGATAGTATACATAAGTGACCCCAAAAACTCTACCAGGGAACTTCTACAGCTGATAAACTCCTTCAGTAAAGTGGCAGGATACAAGATCAACTCAAAAAAATCAGTAGCCCTCCTATACACAAATGATAAAAGGGCTGAGAAAGAAGTCAGAGAAACATCACCCTTTACAATAGCCACAAATAATATAAAATACCTTGGGATAACACTAACTAAACAAGTGAAAGACCTTTTTGATAAGAACTTTAAATCTCTAAAGAAAGAAATTGAAGAAGATATCAGAAAATGGAAGGATCTCCCATGCTCATGGATAGGCAGGATTAACATAGTAAAAATGGCAATCTTACCAAAAGCAATCTACAGATTCAATGCAATCCCCATCAAAATCCCAACACAATTCTTCACAGACTTGGAAAGAAAAATACTCAACTTTATATGGAAAAACAAAAGACCCAGGATAGCTAAAAGAATCCTATACGATAAAGCAACCCTTGGAGGCATCACCATCCCGGACCTCAAACTCTACTATAGAGCTATAGTAATAAAAACAGCTTGGTACTGGTATAAAAACCGACATATGGACCAATGGAATCGAATTGAAGACCCTGACATTAATCCATGCACATATGAACACCTGGCTTTTGACAAAGGAGCCAAAACTATACAATGGAACAAAGAAAGTATCTTCAACAAATGGTGCTGGCATAACTGGATGTCAATATGTAAAAGATTACAAATAGATCCATATCTGTCACCATGCACAAAACTCAAGTCCAAGTGGATCAAAGACCTAAACATAAATCCAGTTACACTAAACTTAATAGAAAAGAAGATAGGAAGCACTCTTGAACGCATTGGCACTGGAGACCATTTCCTAAATAAAACACCAACAGCACAAACCCTGAGCACAACCATTAATAAATGGGACCTCTCAAAACTGAGAAGCTTTTGCAGGGCAAAAGACACAGTCAATAAGACAAAAAGACAGCCAACAGATTGGGAAAAGATCTTCACCAACCCCACATCTGACAGAGGATTGATCTCCACAATATATAAAGAACTCAAGAAACTAGACATCAAAGCACTGAACAGTCCAATTAAAAAATGGGCTAAAGAGCTAAACAGAGAATTCACAAAACAAGAACTACAAATGGCTGAAAGACATTTAAAGAAATGCTCAACATCCTTAATCATCAGAGAAATGCAAATCAAAACGACTCTGAGATACCACCTTACACCTGTTAGAATGGCTAAGATCAAAAACACCAATGACAACCAATGTTGGAGAGGATGTGGAGCAAAGGGAACACTCCTCCACTGTTGGTGGGAATGTAAACTTGTACAACCACTGTGGAAATCAGTATGGCGGTTTCTCAGAAAATTAGGAATCGAACTACCTCAAGACCCAGCCATCCCACTCTTGGGCATATACCCAAAGAATGCTGATACATACCATAAAGATACATGCTCAGCTATGTTCATAGCAGCACTATTTGTAATAGCCAGAACCTGGAAACAACCTAGATGCCCATCAACGGAAGAATGGATGAAAAAAATGTGGTACATATACACAATGGAGTACTACTCAGCAGAGAAAAACAATGAAAGCATGAAATTTGCAGGCAAATGGATGGAACTAGAAAAAATTATCCTGAGTGAGGCAACCCAAACCCAGAAAGACAGTTATGGTATGTACTCACTCATTGGTGGATTCTAGATATAAAATGAACAATCAGACCACAACCCATAGAACCATAGAGGCTATATATATAGCATGGAGGTCCCTAGGATGACTGTGGCATATAATCAATTTCAGTTTTACTCAGTTATTGAAAAAAAATAGCCAAATGAATGGAAACACATGAACTATGAACCAAAGGCTGAGGGGCTCCCAGCTGGATCAGGCCCTCTGAATAGGTGAGACAGTTGATTGGCTTGATCAGTTAGGGAGGCATCTAGGCAGTGGGACCAAGTCCTGTGCTCATTCCATGAGTTGGCTGTTTGAAACCAGGAACTTATGCAGGGACACTTGGCTTAGTCTGGGAGGAAGGGACTGGACCTCCCTGGACTGAGTCTACCAAGTTGATCACAGTCCTCGGGGGAGGACTTGTCCTGGAGGAGGTGGGAATGGAGGGTGGGCTGGGGGTAAGGGGAGGGCGTGGGAGGGGGGAGAATAGGGGAACCCATGGCTGATATGTAGAACTGAATGGTATTGTAAAATAAAAAATATATATCACAAAAAAAAATATTCCTAAGCAAAAAAAAAAGCCATAAGAAATATATCTAACCGCAAATTATATTTCAAGCCATCATGAACACTCATCTTGAGACCCTCATGTTAGAAGGAAGCATATTAGGAAATATTGTTCTCTTGGTGAATTGACCCTCTTATTATGTATTTCCCCTATTTAATTAAAAGATTTTACTGAAATATGCTGGTACAATCATAATAAGCCATGGTAGCTGATTTTGATCAGTGTTAACAGAGTGTATATTCCTCCATCTCCTCTCTTATGTTTGGTATTTGTTCATCATTAGTATACATCATTGCTGTGTCTGCTGCTTCAATGATGTATAAATGATAAACAGTTAATTAATGAGTATGTTAGTTTTAAAATCTTTGTGGCTTTGATACATCATGCTTATAAATTCTGAGTTTCATATGTACAAAACTAACCACTATTCCAATGGTATTAGAAGCTGGACAGGAAAACTTTTAACCCAAGAGGTTTGGGCTCTTTTGATAGGGATGAATGTCTATCCAATAGTGGGTGAAGACAGTTGCTTCATTCATCCTCCCATTAGAGCTGTAGTACAAACGTTGTACCTGTGAACAAGAACAAATCCTTACCAGATTCTGAATTCATCAGTGACTTGGTCTTGGCCTTTCCAGTCTTCACATCTATGGGAAACAAATTACGGATGTTCCCAGCTTCTCAACATGAGTTATCTTTGTATAGCATTTTGCAGAGACTAAGGATTACAATATATTAAACAATTGTTTTAAATCCCATCATAAGAACTATAGTTAAATGGTCATACTACATGGGAAACTTGTTTAATAGGTAGATTTCATTTGCCATTACAAAAAACAATAGTGTTTGAAGACATGTTAAATGCTTCACTATAGTCACCGTTTTACTATTTATATCTATTCTGTAACATTGTATCATAAATCTCAAAGATAAACAATATTTAAAATATTTAAAATTATTTTAAAATTGAGAATTCCTTGGGAATATGCCCAAGAGTGGTATAGTTGGGTCTTGGGTGAGATTGATTCCCAATTTCCTAAGAAAGCGCCATATTGATTTCCAAAGTGGCTGTACAAGCTTGCATTCCTACCAACAGTGGAGGAGAATTCCTCTTGCTCCACATCCTCTCCAGCATAAGCTATCTTCAGTGTTTTTGATCTTAGCCATTCTGATAGGTGTAAGGTGGTATCTCAGTCATTTTGATTTGCATTTCCCTGATGATTAGGGATGTTGAGCAATTCCTTAAATGTCTTTCAGCCATTTGAGCTTCCTCTGTTGAGAATTCTCTGTTTAGTTCTATAGTTCATTTCTTAATTGGACTGTTGGGCATTTTAATGTCTAATTTCTTGAGTTCTTTATATATTCTGGATATCAGCCCTCTGTCAGATGTGGGGTTGGTGAAGATCTTTTCCCATTCTGTAGGCTGTTGCTTTGTCTTGTTGACCATGTCCTTTGTTCTACAAAAGCTTCTCAGTTTCAAAAGGTCCCATTCATTGATTGTTTCTCTCAGTGTCTGTGCTACTGGTGTTTTATTTAGGAAGTGATCTCCTGAGCCAATGTGTTCCAGACTACTTCCTACATTCTCTTCTATCAGGTTTAGAGTAACTGGATTTATATTGAGGTCTTTGATCCACTTAGACTTAAGTTTTGTGCACAGTAACAATCATACCACAAGGGCCCATGCTCAGCTATGTTCATAGCAGCATTATTTGTAATAGCCAGAACATGGAAACAAACTAGATGCCCTTCAACTGAAGAATGAATAAATAAAATGTGGTACATATACACAATGGAGTACTACTCAGCAGAGAAAAACAATGACATCATGATGTTTGCAGGCAAATGGATGGATCTAGAAAAAAATCATCCTGAGTGAGGTAACACAGACTCAGAAAGACAAACATGGTATGTACTCACTCAGAGGTGGATACTAGATGTAAAACAAAGGAAGACTAGACTGCTACTCACAACTCCAGTGAGGCTACCTAGAAAACAGGACCCTAAGAAAGACACAGGGATCACCCAATAACAGAGAAATGGATGAGATCTACATGAGCAAACTGGATGTGAGCGGGGGTAATGAAGGACAAGGGTCAAGGGAAAGAGAGCTTAGGGGAGTGGGAGATCCCATCTGGATCAAGAACAGAGAGGGAGAACAAGGAAAAAGAGACTATGATAAATGAAGAATGGGAAAATGGGAATAGGAAGAAGCAAAGTGCTAGAGAGGTCCCCAGAAATTCATAAAGGTACCTCCACAATAGACTACTGGCAATGGTCAAAAGAAAGCCCAAACTGACCTACTCTGGTGACCAGGTGGCTGAAAACCTTAATTCTCATGGTAGAACTCTCATCCAATGACTGATGGAAGCAGATACAGAGATCCACGGCCAGGCCCCAGGTGGAGCTCTGGAGTCCAATTGGCAAGAAAGAGGAGGGATTGTATGAGCAAGAATTGTTGAGACCATGATTGGAAAAAGCACAAGGACAAATAGCCAAACTAATGGAAACACATGAAATATGAACCAATAGCTGAGGAGCTCCCAACTGGATCAGGCCCTCTGGATAAGTAAGACAGTTGATTAGCTTGAACTGTTTAGGAGGCCCCCAGGCAGTGGGACCAGGACCTGTCCTTAGTATATGAGCTGTCTGTTTGGAGCCTAGGGCCTATGCAGGGACCCTTTACTAAGCCTGGGTGAAGGGAGGAGGGAACTGGACCTGCCTTGACTGAATCTACCAGGATGAGCTGAATCCTCAGGGGATTCCTTGCCCTGGCGGAGATGGGAATAGGGAATGGGCTGGGGGAAGGGTGTGGGGGGTGTGGGGGAGTGGGAGGAGAGAGGACAGGGGAATCCCTGGCTGATATGTAAAATTAAATTAAATTATAAAATAAAAAATATTTAAAAATAATCTCCTTATCTCCTAATTTTGTATGTTTTATATTTATATCTATTTATGCATATGTTTATTTTCTCATATGGTTGCAACATACCTTAAAACAATTTTCTTGACATTGAGTCATCAGTTAGTACTGACTAATAGAAAATGAGGCACTGTATGTTTATGGTGAGGAGTTGTGTTAATTTGCCTGGGAGTTTGAATATGCTTCCTGTATGCTATGAAAGTTGTTGCAGAGATCTGGACAATTTTTGTTGTTGTTGTTGTTGGTAGCTTTTATCCTCTTTCTCTTGATTTTGTGTTCCCAAAGGATTATTAGTGATTGAGAGTCTGTTTCTAGAGACCTATTCAGCTGTAATCCCTGCCACTGTCCTAGACTCATGGTGCCTTGTTACAAGCATGTGGGAAACAGTAAGCATTATAGTATTTCCAGACTATAAGTAAGTGTACATGGGAATTGGGTTATATTGCTGAAAACAGAAAGAAAAGAGAAATGCCCAAAATTTTTCCAGTGGCATAGCATTTTTTTTAAATCACTAGAGACAGAAAAGTAGAGAGACTTAGTAGAGAACAAAGGCTGTATCCATCTGGGACAAGGCTTTGAAAAATGAGAATTTCTGCTGTAGAGCACTGTAGGTATATTTCTGAATGAGTACTCTTCCTCCAACTACCAAAACCAAGCAGATTGGGCAGAACTTCTGAAATTAGAAACTATGGAAGCTTTGGGGAAAGGGTCTTTCAAAGACATCAGCAGCAGCTGGGCAGTGGTGGCACATGCCTCTCATCCCAGCAATCAGGTGGCAGAGGCAGGCAGATCTCTATGAGGGTGAGACCAACTTGGTCTACAGAATTAGATCCAGGATAGGCACCAAAACTACACAGAGAAACCCTGTCTTGAAAAACAAAAAACAAAACCAAAAACCAAAAAGAATCAAAGACATCAGCAACCAGGATTTCCTTATTCATATACTAGTCAGTAATCAGTAAATTTCAGATAGTAGATATTAACTGGAAAATGAATATGTATATGTAGATGTATGTTATGTATATGTATTTGTATATGATAAGTATATGCATTTGTGTATGTATGTTTATATGTTATAAATATGTGTTTGTAGTGATGTCCCAAGTTTCACATATTTATCCAAAATCATCTACTTTGTCTGTTTAATTTTATAAAAATATATATCTTTGGACAAAAATACAATACATGTAGGTTCATTTTTTTCATTTATAGTAATAGAAATAATTGTTTTCTTTACTTTTTCAATTTATAATATCTAGCACATTCTTTCATCTAACATTATGTCCTTAGAACTTGGAGTTTCCATACACAGGGAATTCTAAAAATGAAAACTTTAGGAATTTGAACAAGAAATTCAGCATCAAGCTTCACCAACAGAATACATGAAATTGAAGAGAGAATCTCAACATTGAAGATATGATAGAATAAATGGATGCATCAATCACAGAAATTGTTAAATCTAAAAATCACCTAACACAAAACATCTAGGAAATCTGGGACACCATGAAAGACCAAAGCTAATAATAATAGGAAGAGACAAAGGAAAAGAACCCTAGCTCAATGACACAAAAAATATTTTAAGCAAAATCATAGAAGAAAATTTTCTTAACCTAAAAAATGAGATGCCTATAAAAGTATAAAGCATACAGAACACCAAATAGATTAGATCAGAAAAGAAAGTCCCCTTGCCACATAATAATCAAAACACTAAATGTATAGAACAAAGAAAGAATATTAAAAGCTGCAAGGGAAAAAAATAACACACCTCAAAATCAACGGTAGACATCACCTCAGGGTAAAGAGTTGGAAAAAGTTATTCCAAGCAAATGAACATAAGAAGCAAGCTGGTGTAGCCATTTTAATATCTAACAAAATAGACTTCAAGCAAAAACTAATCAAACAAGATAAGGAAGGATACTACATACTCAGCAAAGGAAAAAAAAATCCACCAAGATGACATTTCAGTTCTCAACATTTGTGCTCCAAAGGCAAGGACACTCAAATTTGTAAAAGAAATACCACCAAAGCTTGTCACATATTAATTTTCACACGCTCTGACCAATGGACAAGTCATACAAAGAAAAACTGAACAGGAAATACTGGATTCAATAGATGTTATAAAATGTTCCTAAAAGATATTTACAGAACATTTTGTCCAAACAAAAAAGAATATACTATACATTTTTCTTTGCACTTCTTCATGGAATGTTCTCAAAAATTGACCACGTATTCAGACACAAAACAATTCTCAACAGGTATAAAAACAAACCTGTTTCTCTTTGCCTACCTTTTTCCTTGGGGCTTACTACCTTTCTTTTGTATATCTTACTTTCAAGACTTCTCTGTATCTGTCTACCTGGCATCTGCCTGGATTCTTGCCCAGAGCATGTTCCTTATTCTCTCTTCCTTCTCTCCCCTTTTGTAGATTTCTCTTCCTATTTATTCTCTCTGCCTACCAGCCTCACCTATCCCCCTTCTGCCTACCTATTAGTTGTTCAGTTCTTTATTAGTCCAATCAGGTACTTTATGCAGGCAAGGTGAAACAGATGCAACACATCTTTACATAATTAAACAAATGCAGCATAAACAAAAATAACACACCTTTACACAGTTAAAGTAACATTCTGCAGCATAAACAAATGTAAAATAATTTACCTAGTTAAAACAATATTCTAAAATAGCAGTTTTGAAACTCATGGAACAGAACAACTTACTACTGAATGAAAAATGGTTCAAGAAAGAAATTAGAAAAGAAATTAAGAACTTTCAGAATTGAACGAAAATGAAGCACAAAATACCCAAACTCATGGGACTCAATGAAGGCAGCTCTAAGGGGAAAATTCATAGCACTAACAGCTTCGTTAAAAAAAAAATTTATATTAGTAACAATAGCACACGTAAAAGCTCTAGAATGAAAGAATAAATAAAACTCCAAATAAGCAGACAACAAACTCAGTCTGAAATCAATACAATAGAAATAAAACAAATGAACAACCAGAAAAAAATATAAAGAATCATGAAACATGATTTCTTTTTGAGAAAATCAACAAGACTAACAAGCAGCCAAATTAACTAAAGAAGCAGAGTAAGAAGATCTAAATTAACAAATTAGAGACAAAACAAGGGGTATAATAACAGATACCAAGGAAATCCAGAGAATCATAAGAACATATATTTAAAACCTGTATTCAACCAAATTGAAAATCTAAAAGAAATGGGTGATTTTCTCAGTAAACATCACCATCAAAGTCAAATCACGATTAGATGAACAATTTAAACAGAACTGTAATGTTTAGTGAAATACAACAAGTAATTAAACTTCTGCCAACCAATAAAAGCCCAAGGTTGCTAAATCCTTGACAAGCAAGCTATAACCCTGATAACCATAGAGGTTAGTCAGAGAGTAAGGAAGTAGAGGGGACAGATGTAAATCCCCAGGAAGGGAAAATAGAATAGATGGTTATGGATGGACAGGGAAGGGGTTGGGGAGGGGGCATCAGGGTTGTTGTGGGAGCTGGCAATGGAACAGGAGGATCAAACAGGGAGGAAGATAGAAGAGGGGGAAAGGGAAGGAACGTGGGTAGGGACAGCTAAAACTAAGGGACATTAGAGGGGTCATATGGAAATCTAACACAGTAGAAGCTTCCTATATTATATACACATGTGAAGGCTATCTCAATTAAATCAGTAAATAACAAGGGAGGCAGAGTCCCAACTGGAAGTCTCTCCTCATCAAATAAAGCTTCCTAGACCAAAAATGGTTTACATCTAATTGAGTTCTTGTACAAAAGGGCCAATTGAGAACCTACAAACAATCCAGTCTATTGCCAAGGCTATTGGTTCTTCTCCACAATCTAATGTCAAGGCCCTGTTGCTGAAGATAACACCTGCACAACTCTATAAACCCTGAGAAATAGAACTGTTGTCTACCTAGAGTTTTCACCCATACAGTTTTCATAGTACTAGAAGTTACACTGTACATTACCAAAAGAGAAAACTAAACACCAACCCAACTCCAAATCCTTCTATCTACAGTGGTGAGCTGCCTGTGAGATATGCTAGTGTAATCATGGCACAAGGATTGATTTATTAACCAATCAATATCTAATTTTAATGCCCACACTGTGAGATGGAACCTATGTTCAATGCTTGTTGAGTGGCCTAGAGCCTGAGATTAGATAGGCCTGAGACCTATAAAAAGAACATAGCAATAAAAACATTCTGCTGAACTCATAGATCAGTGCTTTGCTCAGCCATCATCAGAGAAGATTCCTCTTCTAGCAGATGGGAACAAGTACAGTACAGAGATCCACAGCCAGAAACTATGCAGAGAGTGTGAGACTTAGAACATTAATCTCTAAAAGAGATGTCTACATAAAATTCTTACTCCAGGGATCAGGGAACTGCAGAAATGGAAGGAGAAGGAGTTGATGAGCCAGAGGAGATGGAGGACAAGCAATCAAGGCCCTATACACATGTGTGGGTTGATGCACATGTGATCTCACAAGACTGCATGGGTCTCCACCATACAAAGTCCTAGAAGCTTAAAGGCAAAGTGGACAAACACACACTTCCTTACCTAACTCAGAAATTATCAATTGATAATTACATGCAAATTAAAAATTAGTTCCCCAAAGGAGTCTCATAGGGAAACCAGTCACTCGTGAAGGTAGGTCACTTGCTCAGCAGTAGATGGACAAAATAAAATGAATTCAACACAGTCTTTGGATGTTCTTTGTCTCATAATGTTGTCAAGGATCTCCACCTTCTCTCTCTCTCTCTCTCTCTCTCTCTCTCTCTCTCTCTCTCTCTCTCTGTTTCTTTTCTGTTTCCCTCCTTCTCTCCCTCCCCTTCTTCCTTTCATTTTTTTCTTTCTATTCTTCTTTCATTTTATTCTTTTTCTACCATACATTATGGCCTCTGGTTTTGTGGTTTTTGTGGGATTCCTGTGTGTGTGAATATGTGTGTCTCTGTGTCTATAAGCATTGTATGTGTGTTTGTGTTTGCTTTTTGTTTTTCTTATTAGGTTGATTTGTCCTATTTTAACTTGTTTGTTTTTCTTTAGATGGTTGCTTGTTCTCTCATAAGAGCCAGAAATGGTGGAGATCTAGACAGAAGAGAAAAACCATAATCACAATATAGTGAATAAAAAAATCTATTTTCAAAAAAGGAAAAATATATATTAAGTGGCATACAGACATATTTATAGATACATATACATACAGAAGACAACAAGCATGAATGCAACCCATTGCTTTTTCAGTGGGGACAGCAAAGACACTTACTAGTGGTATCTGATATCTAATATTACTCTCTACATAACAGATACAAGGATTCCTTGGAGAAATTACTGACTGTAATTTGTGGACAGAAAATTTACAAAATGTGCTTAGAGAATCTTGTGTTGTTTGGAAATAAGAAAATTGTACATATACAATATATAGTATCAGTGTCCTTGATACTGTACCAAGATAATAAATGATTGAATAAGTGAGAACAAAAAAAATCTCCCCTAAAAGTCCAGATATTTCATGTAGATACTCCATCTATGAGGAGTAGAAAATTACTCCCAGGTATGAATGTATTCCCTCAGAGTGCAGGAGATAACAGAGAAAACAGTATGAAAACTTACCTTAGTACAGACAGGAGATCAAGTTCAATTACCACAGTGATACTTTATCAAAAGTAATGTACATACCACTATGTCTCTGCATCTACCCTCCCAGAACCTAAAAGTCAAGTTTAATCATGAGGAAAAAATATATACCAATGAGACATAAATTATTCCATCATGTTTATTTGGATAAAATATTTATTTCTAAGATCTCTCTTAAGCATTTTAAAATATGTATATGACAGTGTCATTGTCATACAATCAACTACACTCATATAAAGTATATAATTTGGTGAGTTATGACATTTGCACCTGTAAAACTATTAATCAACATGACTACCCCCACTCAAATGTTTTGTTCTCTTTTTCTTTTTTCTTTTTTTTTCAAGACAGGGTTTCTCCATTTAGTTTTGGTGCCTGTCCTGGAACTCACTTTGTAGACCAGGCTGGCCTCAACCTCACAGAGATCCACCTGCCTCTGCCTCCCAAGTGCTGGGATTAAAGGTGTGCGCCATCACCACCCGACTCGTTCTCTTTTCCAATCCTACTAAACCACACACAATAACACAACCTCTCTTTGTCAGAGGCTAGATTCCGCATGATAGGCCATCATACACCATGTAATAGGAAGTTTGCATTATCATTGCTATTCTTAGATTCAATGTGAGTATTTTGAGATTCACTCGTGTTATAGATGTGTCCATATTTTATTATTTTTGGTTTGGGGTATCAACAATATATTGATATACCATGACTTGATTATTTATTCTATATATTTATATAAAGATTGTTGGGTTAGTTTTAGCTTTCACTATTATACATAAAAGCTATAGTGACTACTTGTAGCTAGAGTTTTCCTGCTTTGCCCACAGTCAGGACAAATCTTTGTCACCTGCCAGTCCCACAGCCGCTCAGACCCAACCAAGTAAACAGAGACTTATATTGCTTACAAACTGTATGGCCATGACAGGCTTCTTGCTAACTGTTCTTATAGCTTAAATTAATCCATTTCTATAAATCTATACTTTGCCACGTGGCTTGTGGCTTACCGGAGTCTTCACATGCTGCTTGTCATGGTGGTGGCTGGCAGTGTCTCTCTGCCTCAGCCTTCCGCTTCCCAGAATTCTACTCTCTCCTTGTCCCACCTACTTCCTGCCTGGCCACTGGCCAATCAGTGTTTTATTTATTGACCAATCAGAGCAATTTGACATACAGACCATCCCACAGCAACTACTTATATGCATTTTTTTGTGTAAAAATTTGCATTTCTTTCTCTTTCAAAGACACTTAGAAAAGCAACAGCTTATGTGTCAGGTATATAGTAAAGTTTTAAAGAAATTGTGAAATGGTTTTGGAAAGGAGCATAATATTACAAAACCTACAAGGAATTACACTAACTCCTATTTTATCAAATACTTGAGACATTTTAAATGATAGGTCATTTAGTTTTCCAGGAATTCAAAAATGTATGAAGCAGTACTTAGCTGTTACTTAATTGATATTTCCTAAAGAATGATATTGAGAATTTTTCTATGTACTTTTTTACTGTCTGTATATATTCTATAATGCAGTATCATTTTGTCCATTGTTTACATTTTATGTTGGTTGATTGCTGTTTTACAATTAAAGCTTGAGTGTTCTTTATAGATTCTTGATATATGTACTGTATCACATCTGTGATTCACAGATATTTTCTTTTTTCTTATCTTTTCATGTTTTTAACATATAAATATTTGTCCAAAACCAGTTAACACATGTGCTGTGGGATGGTCTATATGCTGTGAATGTGTTGCTATGATTGGTTGATAAGTAAAAGACTGATTGGCCAGTAGCCAGGCAGGAAGTATAGGCAGGGTAAACAGACAAGGAAAATTCTAGGAACAGGAAGGCTGAGTCCGTCCAGGGAGCAGCATGTAATGGCACACAGGTTAAGCCCTGGAACACATGGCAACATATAGATTAACAGAAATGGGTTGAGTTTAAGTGTAAGAGTTAGTCAATGGTAGGCCTAAACTAATGGCCATGCAGTTATAATAAATATAAGCCTCTGTGTGTTTACTTGGGTCTGAGCAGGTGTGGGACTGGTGGGTGAGAGAGATTTGTCTAGATTGCAGGTCAAATGGGACACAGGAAAACTTCAGCTACACACATGTATAACTAAAAAGCCTATAATCTTAACAATAAAGCTGGCAACTAGGTAGGAATTACAATACTCTCAATGTTTTGCATGTTATTATTTAATTATGTTAATTCCAATCACTCAAAGATCCTTAATCTCATTAACGTAATGTTTCTTCTAAAATAAGCATGTGAGATACAACATTCAAAATACTCTTTGAGAGCAATCCAATATTACAGTTTATTGATGAGTTCTTTGGGAGAGATTCTGACCAGCACTAGAGAGTACTTAAATCTTCTAAAATTCTTCGTTCCTAGTACCACTACCAATGTAAATAAGATTTTGAATATCAATTTTCAAAACATAAAAGTTTTAAACTGTTTATAATCAAAAGCACCATGTGTATACTTCCTGGGTGAAAAACTGAACATTAATTTTTAATAATTTGTAAGCAATTATGAATGATCATTTTTTTCTGTTCTTATATCCTTTATATTCCTATTTACTTATTTATCAATAATTGAAGATTTCTGTTCTTATATCCTTTGTATTTCTATTTACTTATTTATCTTTTATTTTCAAATTGTTAACAACCATTCTCCTTTATTTTGTTATGAAAACAATAATTCCATAACATTGCACTATGTAGTCAAAACTATTAGAAACGAATGCCTGCTATGTGCTAACAAATGTTTCTTCTTCACAAATATTTTCATTTCAAAATTATAAAAATGGAATAAAAGACACTGGGCCTGCCTTTTGTTAAAGGTGATATTTATGAATGGTAGTACTATAAGTATATTAAATGTTATTTCTTGGCTTTATGGTATGGAAACAATGACATTTAGAATGAGGTCAATAGTAAAATCAGACTTGTCTTTCTGCAAGTTATTTGGGCAATTTATCCTTAATAGAGTTTCAGAGTTAAGGTAGTATCACGCCAAATGTCACTGTGGGTAGAAAGTTAGCAGTCAGATTCTCAACGGATAGGAATGCAAAATAATATACCAAGTTTTTTTTTTTTTTTTTTTTTTTTTTTTTTTTTTTTTTTTTTTTTTTTGGTTTTTCGAGACAAGGTTACTCTGTGTAGCTTTGCGCCTTTTCCTGGAACTCACTTGGTAGCCCAGGCTGGCCTCAAACTCACAGAGATCCGCCTCTCTCTGCCTCCCGAGTGCTGGGATTAAAGGCGTGTGCCACCACCGCCTGGCCCAAGTTATTTTTTAAGGTCTATTGAGATGCATCTTAAAATACACAGAATCCAAAGTACAAGATAATAAGTTGCCTTTATTTGTTTGAGGGATGCCACTGATTTTTCAGTTAAAGTAAAATATAACAAATACTAGTTTCCTATTTTTTTCCACAAAAAACTACTTGGTACCTAGAAAAAAACCTAGTACCTAGGCTATTTCAGATGTTGTTTTTGTGAATTAACAGTAAAAGTTTGTCATTTGCATTGATTTTTTTTTGAGACCAGTAAGTTTACAAGCAATAATAGAAATAACTAAATAAATCATAAAAATTTCCCATGAAGGAAGGGTGAACCAGGAAGGAGATCTATAGAGTGCTGATATTAGAAGGATTATAAAACTCTTAATATAGAATTATAAAAAACTTCATTTAAAAAGTGATTTTTTTTGTTTTCCCAAACACTTGCACAAAACTATGTGTTAGGCAATGTCCTAAGAGCTTTTAAAATATTACATAATTTAATCCTTATCAACTCTCTGTGATGCTGGCACTAGTATTAGTAGTATTACGAAGAAAATGAAATGGGGAAATTAAGATCAAGTGCTTGTCCAGGATGCACAAAGCTGGACAGAAGCCCCACTGCCATCTCTTTTGTATTCACTGGCTCTTGGTTTCAATTTCTTAGCCACTATATACTTTGGACTCTCTTCTTTGAACAAAGCTGTCAACAGAGTAAAGAGAGGGACAGAGGGGCAGCTTAGAGGCAGGCAGGAAATCCAAGGAGAAAGATAGGAAGGACAAAGGCAGAGGTAGGGGATATGCCAGCCCGCTGCCCAAAGAGCAGCAGGCCAGCAGACCAGTAAGCCACAGAACAAGTAGCAAAACGTAGATTAATAGAAATGGGTTAATTTAAGATATAAGAGCTAGCTAGTAAGAGGCCTGCCATAGGCCATACAGTCTGTAAATAATATTAAGCCTCTGAGTGATTATTTTATAAGTGACTGCAGGACCATGGGGCTGTGTGGGACCAGAGAAACCTTCCGGCTACAGCTTCACCACACAAGAAAATAATCAATGTGTGTGCAGATAGGTATCCTTGTACTGATTTATTTATTTATTTATTTATTTATTTATTATTATTATTATTATTATTATTATTATTATTATTATTGGTTTTTCGAGACAGGGTTTCTCTGTGTAGCTTTGCGCCTTTCCTGGAACTCACTTGGTAGTCCAGGCTGGCCTTGAACTCACAGAGATCCGCCTGTCTCTGCCTCCCGAGTGCTGGGATTAAAGGCGTGCGCCACCACTGCCCGGCTCCTTGTACTGATTTAAATGTTACACAAAGTAGCAAAACATCACATGGTACTCAATACATCATTGTAGTTACATTTGTGTGCATATCCAGTAAATTCAATATTTAAAAAAGGAAAAATAATAATAGCATGAAATTAGGTGGCTGATACAGAGACAATATGGATAAAGGAATGATAATGGAGATGGGACCTAAAACACTGTTTTTATTCTAAGATAAATAGGGAGCCAGTGAAATGCTCTGAGGAATAAGGAACACTGTCTTGTGAGGGAATCACTGTGGCAATGGTTATGAATTGTGTATTGTAGGAAAGCAGAGCTCAGAGCTCGGCATCCAGCCTGAACACCGTGCAGCAACAGTGACAAGAAACTGGAGTTTCTTGGATCAGGACAAAGTGTTAGAGGAATGGTACATGATCAGATTCTCTTACATTTGTTGATGGCTCTTGCTTGTGGTTTAAGAAGTAAGTTCTCAGGTATTCCTGTATTCGTGCCTTCACTCTGAAATATGGACACTAACCTTCTAGGAACATAAGTACAACTAAAGGTTTTCTTTTTTAAACTTCCTTTTTATTTATTCTTCATGTCTTTCATATCATGCCTCCTGATCCCCCACATCCCTCCATAATAAAACAAAATAAAATACAAGAGAAAAAAAGGGGGGGATGCAAGAAACATGAAAGCTATCTTAAACACATTCAGGGCTATCTCACCTGTGTCTCCACCAACAGGGTCAGCTCTAATGTGCTGCCCAGGTGAAGAACAGGGCCCACTTTTGTGAGTAAGCTGCCCACCTGTGAGGGTAAGCAGGGAGAGGGTCAGGTCCCTGGTCTGTCACAGGCAGTAAGGAGTGAGAGGGAAAGGGTGGCATCTCTTCCATGCCCATACCTCCATATGACAGATGAGGAGTGAGGACAGCTCTCCCATGCTCACGACTTTGGGACTGGCTCCCCCTCTCCTCTGCCAACAGGATTGGATCTATTGTACTGCCTAGGAAAGGTGCAGGGCCTGTTCTCCTGAGTGTTGTAGCTGGTGGGACACAGGGACAGCTCTCCTGTTCTTATGACCTTGGGGCCATCTCTTCCTCCTGCCTCGGGCATTGATGGGGGGTATCTCTCCCCCATCTGTGCCGACATATGGCAGATGTGGGTTGGGGCTAGGTCTCCCATACTCACATTCTCAGGGTTGGCTCATCTGTGCTCTCGTTAACAGGGTCAGTTGCGCTGTGCTGTGCAAATAAGGTAAAGGAGCCGCTTTCCCAAGTGTTGCAGCTGGTAAAGGGGTCAGCTCCCTCACCATCTGCAGGCGATGCGGCAAGCAGGGAGGACATCTTTCCATTGTCCGCACCACCGCACCACGGACAAGGGAGGCAGTGCCAGCTATGCCCCTATCATACTCTGAGAGCTGGCTCACCCCCATCCCTGTCTATAGGGTCAACTCTACTGTCCTTACTCAATGAAGCAGAGGGCCCCTTCTCCTGATTGCTGCAGCTGGTGCGGCTTGGGTCAGGTCCTCCACCTGCTTCCTGGGTCAAGGGGCAAAGGAGGAGTTCATCTTTCCCTCATTAACGCCATCATATGGCAGACAAGAGGGACACAACCTGTTCCCATTCTCATGCAGCTTGCCTAAGCCCCTGCAAACAGGGTCAGTTCTATTGGGCTGCCCAGGTGAGGTGTAGAGAGCCCTCTCTCCTGTGTGCTTCAGCTGGTGAGGGGTGGTGAAGTACCAACCCTGTACAGCTCTATCTTCTCTACCTTCATCAGGGTTATGGAGCAAGTCACAGCCCTTGGCAGGAGCTCAGACCCAGACTGGCCTTGGGAGGCAGTAGGACATCTATGTCAGCCCATTCCTCACTGTCTTTGCCTCTTCAAATCTGCTTCTCTCTCCCATTCACATGACTTATTCTCTCTCTCTCTCTCTCTCTCTCTCTCTCTCTCTCTCTCTCTCTCTCTCTCTCTCTCTCTCTCTGTCTCTCTCTCTCTCTCTCATATCGCCACCCTGTACTCACCATCATGATACCTGATTGCCTGGGGTCACAGACACTGAGTGGGGCTCTTGGTTGAGCTTCTTCCTGCCTCCAGTCCAGATACCTGCAGTTGTCCTCCAGAATCCACCAGGCTATAGCATGAATCTTAAAAGGTCTTATTAATAAAATCAAACCCAAGGCCAGATATTGGGGTGAGCACTGGAAGATCAGAGAGACAGAACAAGCCACATCTATCTCACCTTGCCAATTCCTCAGCTGGTCCTGTTTCCTTAGACTAGAAGCTTCTGAGTCCTCATCCAGGATGAATCTCTGCTGAACTGCTGCTCAAACGCCTAAAAGCTTAACCAGCTCTAGTTCCTGGTTTTCATGCCTTATATACTTTCTGCTTTCTGCCACCACTCCCTGGGATTAAAGGCTTGAGTCTCCATGCTTGGCTGTTTCCAGTGTGGCCTTGAACTCACAGAGATCCAGGTAGATCTCTGCCTCTGGAATGCTAGGATTAAAGGCGTGTGCTACCACTGCCTAACCTCTATGTTTGATATTGTGGCTGTTCTGTTCTCTGAGCCCAGATAAATTTATTAGAGTGCACAATATTTTGGGGAACACAATACCATCGCATTCCCCCCACTTTTTTTCTAAAATTTAAAAAAGCTTATAACTAATACAAGAAAAACTATATCCAATAAGTATATACAATATATACAGTCAAGAATTACATTAATGATGTCTAGTCCATTAACATTTGACAGATTCAGACAAAAAACTCAATTATATATATTAACAATGTCCAGTCCAGTAACATTTGATAAACTCAGACAAAAAATTTCATTAATTATCTTATGTAAAACAAGTAGTTCCTTTTTAAAAGTAGATTCAATAATCTCCCTTTTTATCTTGTCATATCCATATTTTCTCTTTTTTCTTTTCATAATAGATTCAACAATCTACCTTTTGTCATTTTTATATCTTCCCTTTTTCATTTTAGAGTTGATTCAATGATCTACCCATTTATCCTATTATTTATCTTTTTCTCAGAGTAGATTCAATAATCTACCTCATATCTATATTCTCTTTTTTCTTTTTTTAAAACAAAAAATTCTGAATCTTATCTCCTTTTCCAGGTTTTTTCCTGATCATTAACAATTAACTTGTAACCAACCATCGTATACAATGACAATATCCATAACTCATTAAGCAACCAAAACCTCCCATCCCACATCTTGGGAATGTGAACGTTTTTTTCTTAAAATTACTTCCTGCTTTCTTGGGGTGAAGACATCTTTAGGGAATCCTGAAAAGACATTTTTTTGGGTTAATTGTAAAGTCTTGCATCATTTGTCAAGTCCTGTATCATTTGTCCAGTTGCTGCATAATGAAAATGCAGGGTTTGTTTCAAGTCCTTGTTCAAGTATTCTGTCAGGCTGGATCATCTGAGCTAGTTATCTCGAAATTGTCCTGAACAGTTTGTAGTCCAAAGCCAATCTTTCCATGGTGTTAATCAGCTTAATGGCTTTACCATAGTCCATGTGGAATCATCATTGTGGGATCCTGTCATCTTTTTGAAAATTTCAAAGTTGCTGTTAGTCATGGTCATGGTTCCCTGAAGATGTGTGTGTGTGTGTGTGTGTGTGTGTGTGTGTGTGTGTGTGTGTGTGTGTGTGTGCCTCCTCTGTGGTTTGGAGCAATCACACATCTGTCTCTCATAACCATGAATGTTCTTCCCTAGAAAAGAACATCTTCACAGCAATTTCTTCCCACCATTTGTCTTGCCAAACTTTAGCAGAGAATGAAGGGTAGGAGCCGATTTGCCAGAAGTCAGTATCTAAATTGAGTGAGTGTCAAATTTTCAGGCCCAGATCACCTGCATTTACTAGTCAGCAGCTTACAATGATGTGAGCAATGATCACAGGCTCCAAATACTTTCTGAACACCAGACACTAGGAAATAGCTAGATTTAGTATTTAATTGATCCACAGAATTGAGCCTTTGTTAGAGCTGATTTTGTAAGGGAATTTAGCTTTGGAAGCTCATGAAAAGCAGATGGATTCTGGGAAGGAATTAAATGTCTGCTGGTGGGAGGGTGATGGGTTGTTTCATTAATAAATGGGAACAGCAGGAGGATGTTAATGAATAGACACCCCAGAACTTACACACCACAATTGTTCCATAAAAATAAAAATAAAAACTTGAATATGTTAAAAAGCAAGGGTATTTTACAAAAAGAAATGCCAAAACTGAGGGAAAATAAGTATCTAACATTATATGATTATAAAAAATATGTTTGTTACTTTTAGTACAGTATTGTGTTTTATTCAGATTGCAGTTTGAAGAGCTATGAACATTTAGTTATTAATATTATTTAACATCATACTTCTAATACATCAACAGGTTGCTCCCAATATTTAGTTTATGATACTTGTTGTTCTATTTATAGAACACATATTATTCTCAATTTAGTGCTTGTTTTACAATCAAGGGAACCTGAGCTAGATACCCAGAACCTACATGTAAAAAGTTAATCATGGAGGATCATGTTTGTAGTCACGACACTGTGGAGGAAGAGTTAGAGAGATTAGTGGCCCTTCACTGATGGCCAGTCAACCAGGTGTACTTAGTGAGTTCCAGGCAAAAATAAGAGGCAAGTTCATTCTCCGAATTCCACTCATGTACATACTCACAGCATCCTCCCACATATGAACACATGTAAATGCATGCTTGTGTGTGTGTGTGTGACATTCACACAGACACACACACACAGAAAAAATCCCCACCATAATTCCATCTACAAATTTTCTGATTTAGTGCACTCTGAGATTTGCCTTTGAGTAATGTATAGACTTTAATGCAGAAGCTAATTAAACTTCAGGAGAATGTCAAACATCAAAAGATACTGCAGTATGTGAAACAGAACAGTGTTTATCAACAGTAGTACAACTTCTAGGTAATTTTCACTGTAACAAACTACCTATGTTTTATTTTGTTTGGGCTAAAGTATATCAAGCCAGAAGAATGCTGTACAGATAAGCATTCTTGCATGTTCAACATTTACCTTTATAGTCTTGCAGTGCTGTGCATTTTCTGCAGGTCCAGCTGTCTTCAGTGATCTCCAGCTGCTTGGCTGCTCCACTCCTCTATGCAGCAGAAACAGACATATAGCCGTTCTTGTAATGTATAGTGTGGTGCCATATGTGGCCCTGTGCCTTGTGATTGCCATGCGTCCCCTGACATTCTAATGCAGGAAGTAGGAGCTTCCCTGGATGAGTGACATTCAATTATCGAAGAAAGAAATTCTTAAAGGACCATACAATACAAAGATAAATCACCTTGGCTGACAGCTCCATTACAAAAATGACATATGGAAAAGAGAAGGAGCCCACTGGGCTATAGGTATTCTCTCAGCCACTCCCCATGCAATTGCAGCTTCTGGGCAGGGAAGAGCCTTAGCCTGATGATTTGGGCAAGGCCCAAGAGTCACATTACCAGAGGATTAGATTCTCCCCCACAATACAAAGGACTGTACTGACATCAATTACTTGCTAAATAACCCTTGAGAAGTTCCTGACAAGCAAATGTAATGATAATTTTATGATACGACTAAGGCTACACAAAGCGGCTTCCCCTCTCCACACCTAACCTTGGAACAATAATCAAGTTCTACTTTAGTTTTTGCACTCCACTTAGCATACTTCACATCTGTCAGATTCTTTTATTTCCATCAACTTGCACCATGACTGGCACTTGGCAGGCATTGAATAAATATTTGTGAATAAATAACTTTACATGAAGTGAGAATGCCTTATGTGTGCTCACACCAAGAGATGCACACACTTACTGTGAACCTTTTTTTCTTTTTTTGCTTCCGCAGTTTGTGTACTTTAGCATAGAGTTAATCTCTTGTTACTTTTTACTGTCTTCTCTGTCCTTCAGTAATTTCCACACTGTCTTGATCCCAGCATCAGCAAAAAAAAAAAAATGTGTTTAATTAAGTCTTGCCTCATGTCAAAATTACTATAATAGCATTACCATCATAGGGCTTTCATAAGATTTAAATTAGGTAATAGTGTAAACCACAAAGCTTGGCTCTGCCATGGCACAAGTTCTGTAATGGCATTCTTTGGCTTTGGGCCCATGGATGGTGGAGGCCATGGAAAACTGTGATCAGAGATAAAAATGTTATTTGGTTACTTCTAAGAAGGGCATTAAAATTAGAATTCCCTTCCTGTACATGAATTCTTTATGTTACATAGCTACATCACAACATGTCAAAGAGGACAAATTTTCTAAAGTGATTCTTCCTACCTGTATGACTATTATGACAAGAAGATACCTTGAGGATGGGACTGGTCTCCTGCTGGATGCTTGAACGTTTTTTAAAGATGTTCTCAACATGATTCTCAGCTTCTACAGCTTCTTATGAGAAGTCTGTTCTCAAATATTCCAAAAGGTGTGGGCACAGAGAAAAACAGTGCAAAGTTGTCTCTATTCTTCTTTTTAAAAGCAATATATCTTCAATAATATGAAATTAAATGCTGCACATCACAATACACACAGTGACACAGAGGGCTTCCTTTGAAATTCTCAAATAATCTTATTCCCATTTTGATTCTAGTAATAGGAAATGTGATGAAAATGTCAAGAGAGGTTACTAAACGATTTAGGCACATTTTCCATCCCTGTGTTGCATTTTTAATAGTTACATTAAAAGCGAATACTTTAGGGACTCTCTTTCTCTCTCATAGGGAAAATGAGGTGTTCTTGAGATAAGACTTTGATATTAGTAAAGGCTTTAAAGAGACAGCTATTTAATTATGCATTAATATAAATGCTGAATAAGAGACGTTCCATAATACAGCAAGCCCCTACTACAAATTACAGCCTACCCTTCCTATTAATGTTTAGTTTCTATTGCTGGTTGTTGGTATCTCTGAGACTGGACATACCACAGGAATCTAATTAAATCAACTGATTTCTTAGGGGATAGGGAACTTAAAGGAAATATATATTTGCATTGAAATAAGAAGCAGATGTTTCTATTGAAGAATTGTGCTGCTCTATCATTTAATCATTCAAAACATTGTAAGTAGATCTCTCTCACACACACATACACATTCTCTCTCTCCCTCCCTCTCTGTCTCTCTCTCTCTCCCTCCCTCTCTCTCTCTCTGTCTCTCGTATATGTACTAGTATCATGCAGAAAGAAGTTTGAAAACAATTCCTAGAGACCTCAACTCAAAGTGACCTATCTGAAGTGTAAGTGAGCTTCATAAATAAACTGAGAGAACTTACAGATTTCATACTTGACTTCATTTTTGCTTTGTACCGTCAAATGCCACCGTGTGGATTTTATTGTATGCTTCACTTCTAGCTTTATAGCTCTAAAGTTAAATTTTCAATAAAATATTTAAGCAACTCAAAAGTCAGATTTAAGAGGATGGCCTGAAGTACAATTAGTGAAGGTTCAGATTCTGCAGAGGGTTTTCAGCTTTCTTTGTCATATGTGCTCCTTGGATGCTGAGAATATAAAACACAAACTGGGAGGTATTGTGATAGGAGTTTTTCTTTTTCTTTTCTCTCTAAGTTCTAAGATGTTTCAGGAGAGTAAGTACTTGTGAAATGCAAAATTAGACCACCACAGTGAATAAGTGAGTCCTTCTGCAAAGCCAAGAGGTAGAAACTTCCTGATATTAAAAGAGGATAAAAATTAAACAAAGAGTGGGGAAGGACGGTGTGTAAGGAAATCTGTGTACGCATGCTGAGAGAGAGGCTCACTAGACTTCTGATTAGAAATCCTCATTTCCTTTCAAGAGACCCCCGGACTCTTGGAATCTGTGTAAATGTAGGAGAGTCTAATATGAATATCTTAAGGATGAAACTTTACCCAAGTGTGGTAAGATCATGAAAAGATTCCAATTTAATTTGAATTTAAGAAGGTGTAAGTAGTCCTTGTCCTCCTGATGTAGCTGTAGATGTAAAAATCTAGGCCCTCACCACCTTCATTCATTCAACTACTTGAGGAGGCAAGATTTACATGATACAATACAGGTCAATTTGAGCAGACCTGTTATAAAATGAAGTTGCTAATTTTGCAAATGACATTTAGTGTTTCCTTGTCTCTTCTTTGACAGCTCATGATTAGTTTGTATCACTAGTCCATTAGGTTCAATGCCTTGAATATCCTCCTGTCTCACTCTCTGAGTGCTTGGATTATAGGTGTGAGACACCATAAAGGTTTCAGGCTTTCCTTTCTTTCCTAACTTAATTAATTGATTTATTTTTACATCCTGACCACAGTTTCTCCTTCCTCCTCTCCTCTCCTTCCTTCCCCTAACCTCCCCTCTCCTCCTCCCCACTCCTCCATCCACT
The DNA here is from genome assembly GCF_049852395.1 of Peromyscus maniculatus bairdii. NCBI lineage: Eukaryota > Metazoa > Chordata > Mammalia > Rodentia > Cricetidae > Peromyscus > Peromyscus maniculatus. The sequence continues at coordinate 120,299,479 of NC_134857.1, forward strand.
CCTCTTCTGTTTCTGTTCAGAAAGGTACAGGCCTCCCATGGGTGTCAACAGAGTCAAGCCTTCCTTTTATGAGGCAAAGGTAACATTCTTCTGTAGGGGGTTTATTAACATCTAAATAAAAGTTAGAGGTTAGAATGACCAACTTTCATGCTGCCTGGTAGCATTTGCCCACTTTGTCACCCAAATTTTGCCCTAAATGTATCATCCTAAAGTCTAGAGGATTGAATCTGGAGGTAGTTGAAAATCTATTTGGTTGAAGATTCTATCATGGTTCTCAGTTCCAGTAGGACTCGAATATAGTTGATATTGGATACTCCATTTATCTCAGTCTGACCAATTTAATATTGAGGGGTGAGAAGTAGAAGGGAAAGCATTTGATTAAGGATTAGTCCTGACAACGTCACTGTGGTCAGCAGCCTGTTAGTACCTGGAATATTTTAGCTGCTTCAATTCAGAAATATATGCTCTGAGGTACAGCTTTCACTATCCTGAATGACCAATACAGGTAGTAATAGCTTTTATTATTAGTTATTATGAAAAGTTCCATCTGTGGACATACAAATTTTTATTCCTATAATAACATAAAAAGGTGGAAAGTTTTGTCTCCACAGAATTAGATAAAAGTAATTAGGAAATAGTTAGCTTGAAGGAAAATTAACTGAAAAAACAAACTTCCAAGTTGAAATCTCTCAGTGGTAGACAGGTTGCCAAGCATATGTGAGAAGCTTTAGGTTCAACCACTAAGAACTGCACACTTGCATGAACATAGTATAGACTCTTTCCAGAATATCATGGTATCAACTTGTACTAGGAAAATATATGGAAGGTATGATAGCTATACTTATATGTATAAAATTTTATTTAGAAATTAGTATTCATTTTAGAGATTAATATAAATATTAGCTTGATTTCTTGATATAAACAAAGGATGCATGAGATTATATATAATCATACTCCTAATTTTTCTTTCAGAGAATTTGTCACATTTTATGATTTTTTTTTTATTGCCACAGTTAGTTTACTATTTCCCTAAATGAAATGTGATGTCATGTAAAACAGACTTTCTGTATTCTTCCCTATTGCCTCCTTAGTATCTAGGACAGTGTGTGACTCACATCTAAAAATGAAACAAAACACACAAACACACAATACACACAAAACCACCACAAAGTTTGCTAAATATACTGAAAACAACATTCAAAACTTTTGTCTCCTCTCTTATTTGATGAAGAGACTATAAATGGATTAATTATTAATTAATAAATTAATAAATTTCCCCACCCTGCAGATTTTTTCTTGACCATATGGGAGAACAAATTCTATTCACTGAGTACAAAGAGAGACAACAGGGGCTGTGTACATGGTTGTGTTTGTTAGTGTGAGGACTTCAGTGTGATTCACAGCACTCGCCTTGGACGTGGGTGTGGAGGGCAGAGCTTAAACGACAATGCTGAGGAAGCAGAGACAGGCAGTACCCTGGGGCTGACTGACCAGCCAGCTTTGCCTAATCAATTAAACTATGCCCTCTGTGGGAGACTGACTCATTCTAGCTAGACAAGGTGAACAGTACCTGAGGAATAACATTTTAAAGTTGACCTCATTGACCTCTGGCCTCTACATGCACACACATGCCTGTGCACACACATGCAGAGACCAACCAGAGAACTGTGAAGTTACCTCCCTGTTTCCTTTTGTGTTTCATTACTTCTGCCTTTCCCCACTCTTTCCTATGCCCCTCTATACCACACGTTGTACTCCAGACTACTGTGAGTTTTCTATTACCACTATGATTAGACTTTAGTGGCTGCTCAAGTTTATCTTCTCATTGGAATGCTTTTCTTGCCGTTTTCAAGCTGTCATAATGCAGTCTTTATTTAGGTGAGAGGTAAGTCTTCTGCCTTGCCAACAAACACCCCGCATTTGTATTACAAATGAACTTTGAGTTTGTGTAGTTTTTACCTCCCTTCCTAGCAAGGGTCACAGAAATGCTGTTCCTAGACACATGTTCTCTCATTTCAAGAACAAAGTCAGGCAATGTTTATTGCAATGAATTCTGCATCGTTATTTACAGTGTGAGATAATGACTAGGTTATAAATAGTGAGCTATTTCCAGCACCAGAATCATCAAGTATTGCCAATCGCTGAAATGACAACTTGCTCAATCAGGAACTTACTTTGTCAGGCATTCTTAAAACATGGCATCAGCTATTGTTGGGAAAAAAATATAATGTTGATGACATGAAGGACAGTCCACCATGCTGGGTGCAGAGCAGATAGCTGTTGATAAAGTTGTTGCTAGCTTTTTGTGTCTATTCTAGAAACAGAATGCCAAATAAAGCATCATCACTAGATCCATTTTGAGAGCATCTTACCAACACTCTTAACATTTTCTAACACTGAGCAAAATAAAGCATGTTTTCTTCATTTAATTCCAAGGTTTTCTACATGTCTTAGTCGGCAATAGAAATTACTGAACCTTGCTAGACATGAGAATAGAACATAGGAAAGGAAGCTGTATCCAGAAGTGGTGTTTATAACTCTCTAGGTGTGTATCTGTACAGCTCTCTGTAAGTAGCGAAGTATCCTCTGCATCTCATTTTCCCTGGTCATTGCACTCTATAGTGGGTAAACTTCCTTTCCATTAAAAGTTCATTGTTGCTTCCTTATCGCTCTACTGCTCCTTTTTCACTCTATTGTGTGTGCTCATCCCTCCCTTCTGCCATTTAAGTAATAAACTGAGTCAGAGTCTCCCAATAGTCAATTCTAAATTAGGCATCCTTCGAAGCTATATTAAAATTTTAACTCAAAACATAAACACCAGTTTCAAGAGTTGCTTAATTATTATGCAAACACTGGGGAAATCTGACTCAACACATCTTCAATAATTGGTGCCATATATTAAGTGTTGGCTGAGTGCAAGTTCCAAAAAACAAATTACTAGGTTGTCACACATCAAGACAGAATTATGTTTCCTATTAGCTGAGGTACAAGCTGTCCTTATTCTAAATACAAGAACTATCTCTTCAGTCAAGGTAGACAAAGGTGTGTGAAGGCATAGGGCTGAACTAAACAGGAGGTTGCATCAAGCTGCCAGGTGTTTATTAGGTATCTGACATTGAATCTTGCACGAGCTTTTCTGAGAAATGTGAACCCCCCAGAGTGTTATAAAAACATTTACTTTCTCTAGGCAGAGTAAATTTGTCTTTGTAAAGAACAGTAGAAAGCAACAAGTTACTTTTGAAATGTCAACATAAAAGTCACTGTTGTTCCTAATTATTTCAATTGCAAGCATTTCTTTTCTTATAAGTGTCACTCTTAAAAGTGTGTTACACAAGTTCTTGGGAACTCAAGGGCACTTTGCAGTATCTGCAAGGTCAAAACTACTTTCATAATATGAGGACATTACTTGGCTTCTTCACAGTGGTGACATTTGTTCTGATAATAAAAAACACTGATAGATAAAACTGTTTTTTCTTTAACTTGAAATAAGGCAGCAATGTAGAACTATGCTAGTCTAAGCCATATTAATCTCTACTGCCACAGTTTCCCAGGAAAAAAAATCCACTTGTGTAGATTTTGTAACAGCTAAATGTTATGGAATATTAGTTTAAGATGTATTACATTTGTTTATGCTGTGGATATTTGTTTAATAATGCAAAGATGTGTTGCAGTCTTTTATGTTGCATTTGTTCAGTTCTGTGAAGCTGTGTTACTTTGCCTGTCTAAAACACTGGATTAATCTAATAAAGAGCTGACCAGCCAATAGCTAGGCAAGAGGGGGATAGGCAGGGCTGCCACACAGAGAGAATAAATAGAAGGAGAAAAAGAAAGAAGAGGAGGAACAAGAAAAGGAGGAGGACAGGAGGATGCTAGGAGCCAGTCAACCAGCCCCACAGCCAGCCATGCAGTAAGAAGGAAAGAGAAGTATATAGAACAGAGAAAGGTAAAAGCCCAGAGGCAAGAGGTAGATGAGATAATTTAAGTTAAGAAAAACTGGCTACAAACAAGCCAAGCTATGGCCATGCATTCATAAGTAAGAATAAGTCTCCATATATATATATATATATATATATATATATATATATATATATATATATATATATATATTTATTTAGGAGCTGGGTGGTAGGGCCCCAAAGAGTTAAAAAGAAACACAGTTAAAAATTATTTTTAATTAAAGCCAGTTACTTAACTTTAAATCATTTAGAACTGTCATATTTTTAGCAAACTGTTACATAGATATCATATTTTAATGAAACAAAGAATTTTTAAAATAGTAATCAATAATAAAAATATGTTAGCTAAACTATCTTGTTCAAACATATGGTTATTTACAATGTAAAAATGAAAAATATCATTGTTAGCATGAAGGAACATTCCAATGGATATTGGCTTAAAGGTTAGAGAAGGTGTTTCATCAACTACCCAAGTATCCCAGACAGGCATAATATTTTGAAGGTTTGCAAAAGAGTTTCTGTAATAGAAGAGATCACATGCTACCTGAGTCTAGGATGGGGAGATCTTTAAAATCATGTTCTTCCTGAATTTCCTGGCCCTCAGTTTTCCCCACTTCTGTAAACTGAAACATACACCAAACTAGTAGAAGCTAAGCAATTCAGAACCAGTTGAAGCCAGACTGTACATTTAGATAACTTGTTCAAACATAATCAAATAAAAAGGTAAAGAAATGACAAAGGGAGAAGTAAGTAAAGCAGACATAAAAGAAGAGTGGCCGTGGGTCTCAAAATTATAGCTGAACTTCCCAGGTTTTTAATGAAACAGTGTAGAAACTGCCCATAGTGGATGCTGCCCTGATACTAAGAAAATTAGTTGCAAAGTTCTTGTAAATTTACATCCTAATCAAAGTAAGGGAGGGGATTCTAATTTGGTTGTGACATTTGATTTTTATCCATTTTCAATGTGTGGCTTTCCCCCTACCCTACACATACTCCAACAACTCTTTGTAACCTGCTATGTCAAGGTTGCCTTTTAGCGTCTCCATATTCCTCTTATACCTTGCCTTATTTTCATGTAACTTTGTGGGGTAGTCACCCTTCCTCTTCTTTTCTCTTTGGTTATTTAAATTACATCTTTTCATTGTTTGATGTATGTATTCTGATATGTTACAAATATGGGTCTCTTGATGTTCTAGAAGAAATCTACTTGTCCATTTTCACAGATGTGTCCAGAGTCCACATTTATGGGGTCCACACTTCATTTTATATTCCAAAACATCCCCATTTTGCAAAAGGAAATGATCCAGTGGGCAGCCATATTCTATAAAAAAAAAATGCCTTTCCTGAAGTCTTTAATCAGTGAGAAAACAATCGCTATGTACTCAGGTACTAGCTTCTGAGTGATTTGACACATTTCTCATGGCTGGAAGTGGCTCACACTGTACAGTCACACTATACCCGAGCTGCTCTGCTTCTCTGACCTCCAAACAAGCTTTATTTGTCAGAACACAAGCAAAATATCATACAACACAGAACACTCAATCAGTAGGGCATGAGACACTTAATCTCAGGGTCATGGGTTCGAGCCATGTTGGGTGCCAGATGAAGCATGAGAAATTAGGGGTGAAAACTGAAAGATCAGGGAAGCAGAGCAGCCAGCCACCAGAGAACTCGTACCTCTATGAAATCTCACACCAAATGAGTGCTATCTCTAGGAGTCCTGAGACTGAATCTGAGAGATCCTGTCTCTACCCACCTTATATTCCTGATGACACCTCCCTAGTGCTGGGATTAAAGGTGTGAACTTCTCACATGCTGAGATCACAGGCATGGTCCTCTCTAGTGCTGGGATCAAAGGCATGAGCAGGGTTGTAGCTTGAGTTTTCCTGCCTTGCCCACAGTCAGGACAAATCTTTGTCACCCGCCAATCCCCTCTTCCGTACTACCCTCCCAGCTGCCGCCCCCCATTCCCATCTCCTCCAGGGCAAAGACTCCCCTGGGGATTGAGTTCAACCGGGTAGATTCAGTCCAGGCAGGTCCAGTCCCCTCCTCCCAGGCTGAGCTAAGTGTCCCTGCATAAGCCCCAGGTTCCAAACAGCTAGCTCATGCACTGAGGACAGGTCCTGGTCCCACTGCCTGGATGCCTCCCAAACAGTTCAAGCTAATCAACTGTCTCACTTATCCAGAGGGCCTGATCCAGTTGGGGGCTCCTCAGCTATTGGTTCATAGTTCATGTGTTTCCATTCATTTGGCTATTTGTCCCGGTGCTTTTTCCAATCATGGACTCAACAATTCTCCCTCATACAAACCCCCTTCTTTCTCACCAATTGGACTCCGGGAGCTCCACCTGGGGCCTGACCGTGGATCTCGGCATCCGGTTCCCTCAGTCATTGGATGAGGTTTCTATTAGGGTGTTTGGCCAACCTATCACCTTTCCTTTTCTCAACTACTTACCAGTAAATGGCAAGATTTCTTAATTCAACTTCAAAAGGGAGACTTTTACAAAAATATCAAATGCGGAGATGTTACGGGAATGCATATCTTATTTTAAAATAAATATTATAGATATTCAGATAACTATAATGTAATAACACTGAATGTTAGTTTTTCTTTGTTTTGGAACATTAAGTTCTCTTTTTCTTTTTTAAAATTTTTTCCCTTTTATTTTATTTTATAATACCATTCAGTTCTATATATCAGCCACGGATTCCCTTGTTCTCCCCCATTCTGCCCCCCTCCCCTTCCCACAGCCCACCCCTCATTCTCACCTCCTCCAGGGCAAAGCCTCCCCCGGGGACTGAGATCAAACTGGTAGACTCAGTCCAGGCAGGTCCGGTTCCCTCCTCCCAGACTGAGCCAAGCGTCCCTCCATAAGCCCCAGGTTTCAAATAGCCAACTCATGCAACGAGCACAGGACCCGGTCCCACTGCGTAGATGCCTCCCAAACAGATCAAGCCAATCAACTGTCTCACCTATTCAGAAGGCCTAATCTAGTTGGGGGCCCCTCAGCCTTTGGTTCATAGTTCATGTGTTTACATTCATTTGGCTATTTGTCCCTGTGCTTTATCCAACCTTGCTTTCAACAATTCTCGATCACATAAACCCTCCTCTTTCTTGCTAATTAGACTCCCGGAGCTCCACCCAGGACCTAGCTGTGAATCTCTGCATCCAGATCCCTCAGTCATTGGATGGGGTTTCTTGCACAACTATTAGGGTGTTTGGCCATCCCATCACCAAAGTAGGTCAGTTTCGGCTGTCTCTCGACCATTGCCAGCAGTCTATTGTGGAGGTATCTTTGTGGATTTCTGTGGACCTTTCTAGCACTTTGTTTCTTCCTTTTCTCATGTGGTCTTCATTTACCATGGTCTCCTATTCCTTGTTCTCCCTCTCTGTTCTTGATCCAGCTAGGATCTCCCGCTCCCACAGGCACTCTTTCCCTCAACCCTCGCCCTTCATTACTCCCACTCATGTCCAGGTTGTTCATGTAGATCTCAGCCATTTCTCCATCATTGGGTGATCCCTGTGTCTTCTTGGGATCCTGTTCTCCAGGTAGCCTCCCTGGTGATGTGAGTAGCAGTCCAGTCATCCTTGTTCCACATCTTTTATCCCCCTATGAGTGAGTACATACCATGTTTGTCTTTCTGAGTCTGGGTTACCTCATTCAGGATGATTTTTTCTAGATCCATCCATTTGCCTGCAAACCTCATGATGTCATTGTTTTTCTCTGCTGAGTAGTATTACATTGTGTATATGTGCCACAATTTATTTATCCATTCTTCAGTTGAAGGGCATCTAGGTTGTTTCCAGGTTTTGGCTATTACAAACAATGCTGATATGAACATACTTGAACAAGTACTCTTGTGGTATGATTGAGCATTCCTTGGGTATATGCCCAAGAGTGGTATAACTGGATTTTGGGGGAGATTGATTCGCATTTTTCTAAGAAAGTGCCATATTGATTTCCAAAGTGGATGTACAAGCTTGCATTCCCACCAGCAGTGGAGGAGAGTTCCCCTAGCTCCACATCCTCTTCAGCATAAGGTGTCTTAAGTGTTTTTTATCTTAGCCATTCTGACAGGTGTAAGGTGGTATCTCAGAGTTGTTTTGATTTGCATTTCCCTGATGATTAGGGATGTTGAGCAATTTCTTAAATGTCTTTCAGCCATTTGAGTTTCCTCTGTTGAGAATTCTCTCTTTAGTTCTATAGCCCATTTCTTAATTGGACTGTTAGTCATTTTGATGTCTAATTTCTTGAGATCCTTATATATTCTGGATATCAGTCCTCTGTCAGATGTGGGGTTGGTGAAGACCTTTTCCCATTCTGTAGGAAGTCACTTTGCCTTGTTGACCGTATCCTCTACAAAAGCTTCTCAATTGTAAGAGGTCCCATTGATTGATTGTTATTCTCAGTATCTGTGCTACTGGTGTTATATTTAGGAAGTGATCTCCTATGCCAATGTGTTCAAGACTCCTTCCTACTTTCTCTTCTAGCAGGTTCAGAGTAGCTGGATTTATGTTGAGGTCCTTGATCCAACTGCACTTAAGTTTTGTGCACAGTGACAGATATGGATCTGTTTGCAGCCTTCTACATGTTGATATGCAATTATGCCAGCACCATTTGTTGAAGATGCATTCTTTTTTTCCATTGTATAGTTTTGGCTTCTTTGTCAAAAATTATATGTTCATAGGTGTGTGGGTTAATGTCAGGGTCTTCAATTCGATTCCATTGGTCCACATGTCGGTTTTTATGCCAGTACCAAGCTGTTTTTATTACTGTAGCTCTATAGTAGAGCTTGAAGTCAGGGATTGTGATGCCTCCAGAGGTTGTTTTATTGTACAGAATTTTTTTTGGCTATCCTGGGTTTTTTGTTTTTCCATATGAAGCTGAGTATTATTCTTCCCAGGTCTGTGAAGAATTGTGTTGGTATTTTGATGGGCATAGCATTGAATCTGTAGATTGCTTTTGGTAAAATTGTCATTTTTACTATGTTGGTCCTGCCTATCCATGAGCATGGGAGATCTTTCCATTTTCTGACATCTTCTTCAATTTCTTTTTTCAGGGACTTAAATTTCTTCTCATATAGGTCGTTCACTTGCTTGGTTTGTGTTATCCCCAAGGTATTTTATATCATTTGTGCTATTGTAAAGGGTGACCTTGTATCCTGCTAAGTTGCTGAAGGTATTTATAAGCTTTATCAGTTCCTTGGTGGAATCTTTGGGGTCACTCAAGTATACTATCATGTCATCTGCAAATAGGGAAAGCTTGATTTCTTCCTTTCCGATTTGTATCCCCTTAATCTCCTTATGTTGTCTTATTGCTGTGGCTAGAACCTCAAGTACTATATTGAATAAGTATGGGGAGAGCAGACAGTCTTGCCTCATTCCTGATTTTAGTGGAATTGCTTTGAGTTTCTCTCCATTTAATTTGATATTGGCTGTTGGTTTGCTGTAAATTGCCTTTATTATGTTTAGGTATGTTCCCTGTATTCCTGATCGCTCCAAGAGTTTTATCATGAAGGGGTGTTGGATTTTTTCAAATGCCTTTTTCTGTATCTAGTGAGAGGTGAAATAAATAAAATAGAATGTGTTTTTTTCTTTGAGTTTGTTTATATGGTGTATTACATTGATGGACTTTCGAATGTTAAACCACCCTTGCATCCCTGGGATGAAGCCTCCTTGATCATGGTGGATAATTGTTCTGATGTGTTCTTGGAGTCTGTTTGCCAGTATTTTATTGAGTATTTTTGCATCAATGTTCATGAGGGAGATCGGTCTGTAGTTCTCTTTCTTTGTTGTATCCTTGTTTGGTTTAGGAATCAGGGTAATTGTAGCCTCATAGAAGGAGTTTGGTAATGTTCCTTCTGTTTCTATTGTGTGGAATAATTTAGGGAGTATTGGTATTAACTCTTCTTTGAAGATCTGGTAGAATTCTGCCCTGAAACCATCTGGTCCTGGGCTTTTTTAGTTGGGAGACTTTTAATGACTGTTTCTATTTCCTTAACGGTTATTGGACTATTTAAATAGTTTATCTGGTCTTGATTTAACTTAGGTATGTGGTACCTATCCAGAAAATTATCTGTTTCTTTTAGGTTTTCTAGTTTTGTGGAGTAGAGGCTTTTGAAATATGACCTGATGATTCTCTGGATTTCCTCAATGTCTGTTGTTATGTCCCCCTTTTCATTTCTGATTTTGTTGATTTGGATTCTCTCTGTCTTTTGGTTAGTTTAGATACGGGCTTGTCTATCTTGTTGATTTTCTCAAAGAACCAACTCTTTGTTTCATTAAATTTTTGTAGCATTCTCTTAGTTTCCATTTTATTAATTTCACCTCTCACTTTGATAATTTCTTGGTGTCTATTCTTCCTGGGAGACTTTGCTTCTTCTTGTTCTAGAGCTTTCAGGTGTGCTGTTAAGTCACTAGTGTGAGATTTCTCCATCTTCTTTATGTGGGCATTTAGTTCTATGAATTTCCCTCTTAGCACTGCTTTCATAGTGTCCCATAAGTTTGGGTATGTGGTGTCTTCATTTTCATTGATCTCTAGGAAGTCTTTAATTTCTTTCTTTATTTCTTCCTTAACCCATTGGTAATTCAGTTGAGCATTATTCAGTTTCCACGAGATTGTAGGTTTTCTGTAGTTTTTGTTGTTGCTGAAATCTAACTTTAAACCTTGGTGGTCTGATAGAACACAGGAGGTTATTAATTTCATTTTTCAATTGATTGATTGATTGATTGGTTGATTGATTTCTGTATATGTAAATGGGTGGGTTCATGTGTAACACAGCACAAGTATGTAGTTCAGAGAACAATTTGTAGATGTTGCTTGTCTCTTCCACCATGTGGATGCTAGGGATCAAATTCAGGATGCCAAGTTTGGTGGCAAGTAATATAATTCACTGACTCAAATTGACAACCTAAGACATAAGTAATTTAAAACCTCTCAATTTTCCTATCTAACATAATAGATAAAAAAGAAATATAATTCACATAAAAACTGTACTTTGGTTTCCTGATTAATTCTTAAGACTATAAAAAAGTATGAGAAAAACAAAACAAAAAATGATTCAAATCTTCTATCTTATGTATTATACAATATATAACATAGTGTTAAATAAGCACTCATAAGCTGTTGACATAGTTGGGATAGTATTAATTTAATATGTCTTAAGATTGCATTCTAAGTGGTAATTTTGTTGTGTAAAAATGACTTTCTATTAATTTTGTTTTTGAGCTTTAAAAATAAATGCTTTAACAACTATTCTAAACTTAATTTTAAATTTTTAAACAAATTATACCTCTAGGAAGAGAAAAATAAGCAAATGTATAAACAGTATTCATACTAGATTTTACAGTTAAAATGTGGAAATAAATTGGTATTTACATGGAATTATAGAAATTAAATAAAACATAATATACCCATATAGCATTTTCTCAAAAAACTACTGAATCATTTATCTATTTGTAAATGTCTTGAAACCAGTATGTATTTATGGAATATAAACTAACTAGCAAGCAAGTCACAAGATAATATGATTGTATCACAAATGTATTCACTTTGTAATTCTTTACCTCCTATCCAAGTGTTTAGCAATTACAGGTAAATTACAAGACATAACTATATAAGAACATAATAGAACTCAAAAAATGAAAAGAGTATTTTTATATATTAAAACTGCTCTTTAATACAGATCAAGCCTGGAACTTTTAGTTTAATTGGCCTTTGTGCATGTTGAGAAAAAGAAAACACACAATTGATACAAAAGATGAAGATGGGTTTCATGATTGAAACTATGACCAAGAGTACATCTGCCTCTCACGAAAGTTCTGAGTGCAGAGAGAAAACCTTCTAACAGCTGCCCCAACATCATTTTCAAAGACAGGGCAATTATGCAGAGAGATGATGGTAGAAAATAAATTGAAAGATAAATTGAGCAACTCTTTGACTATGTGCCGTGATTCTCAGACATCATCCTGACAGAAACAGAGGCTGATATTTGACTCTCAATTGAGGGAGGTGATGTGGAGGTAACTCCAAAGCTGACATCCACAGAGAACAGAAGGATGAGAAATGGAGATGTGAGGAGGAAAATGAGACAGACTAGAACACAACAGAAGAGAGCTTCCCAGGCAGAGTGAGTCAATTTAATGTAAACAAACACATTAAAAACAAACAAACAAAATAATCTTAAGAAAGTTTAATAATTAAATGATGAGTGTACAGATGAATACAAATTATTAAACAACCACAGATGGCCATAAAATCTATGTGTTTGAGATTCTAAAGGAATTAAATATTAAGAAGTCAGCAGTTTGTATTCTAAATTTTAACTGTAACTCTAAAAAAATGTCATTCATAAGTTCCCACTATCTATTAGTTTGACAGTCTATCTTAAAAATTGCCTTTCTTAATATGTGCCTACTCTATTAAAATAAGTTTGGTGCATGGATTTTATATAAATAAATTATTTGAAGCTTTATTTATTAAACATACACAAACCTCAACAACATGGATAACTGTGGTGTTTTAATGAAAAAATGTCCCCCATAGGGTCACGGATTTCAATGTATCAGCTAGTACATGCTATTATGTGGCAAAATTCAAAAACAGAGTGAAGATTGAAAGAAAATTTCATAATTATAGTTATGACATAAAATTATATAATAAGTTAAACTAGGTAAAATAATACTTACATATTAGCTGTGCATGTGTACCAATATGAAAACAGTGGTCAAATAGAAGAGACTTAATTAGAATTAGAATTATTACTAGAATAGAAAGAGAATAGAAATAGGAAAGGACACACGAAAAAAAAAAAAGATTGTTTAAAAGACATCTGTGCATGGTGAGAAATTGGGTAGGTAAAGGACTTGTGCCAAGCCTGACAACTCAGAACTCACGAACCTGATTTGAAGTCCTGCACAGAAGTACAGGAGTCTGTAATAGCAGTATGTTGCTACTGCGAGGTAGATGGCAGCTGCTGGGAAATGGCTGCAAGCTTGTGGCCTACCCGGCCTGCTGAAGGCAGCTTTGAACAACAAGAGACTGTCTCCAACAAGGTTCAAAGCAAGGGCCAACAGTCAAAATGACCTACACATATATATCATACATACATGGGCCTGTTCGCGCTCTCTCTCTCTCTGAGCTTCTAAAACAAGCTTTTTAATCAACTTTTCTTCATATATATCTTTCTGTATAGGTGCTATATCTCACCATAAAATCTTTAATAATAGTGTGCAAAATTATTCTCCATTAAGATTGCTTAAAGATAAATATCATTAGTCATTATTTGAAATGTTTCTATAGGGAACACATATTGCATTGTATTAAGAGGCATACTGACCATGCCAGCCATAGGAATTGTATGCTGAAATAATCAGGGTAAGTTAAAAGTTTAATGTAATATTTAAACAATATCTTTAATATTTAAATTCAATTTCATATGTAAAATTATATAAGTAGGTTTTTAACAGTTTTGCCTGGGTGGCCAACTTTTATATTTAAAAGGTTAAAATTATAAAGGAAAACTTTCAGTGTTGATGAACACATTCATAGAATATACATTGATTCACAAATTAAATATACTAATGATATGTTTATATTTAGAAGTAACTTTATATTTATAGTGTTTTCTCACAGTGGAGAATGGGAACATCAGTTTTCTGCTACTTTTGACTATTCACTATTCATTTTAAGTAACTTTGCTTAATGCCACACTTTAGTAAAACATGCAAAGGCCACACAGGAGGAACACTAACTTACCAGTTGGAAATGTTGGCTAAGGAGAAGGCTGTCACTTTAAAGCTTGCTTTAGTAGTACATATGTAAACAAAAGTTCAATATCTTAAATTTACACTGTTTTCCTACTACAAACATGAATATATTGTTCTGACATGCACACCTTATTAAATAATAGGATAGGGTTTTTTTTTTTAATGTTCAAAATTCTTATTTTTTTTTACTCACACCCAGGGACTTCTACTCTGGCTTTGTCATCCTAACAAAACAATATAATACCATTTTCATCATGCTTCTGCCTCCTGCTTTTCATTCAAGAAGCTCTTCCTGCAGCCATGCCTTCATTCTGCCGCCATGCCTTGGCTCTAATTCTCTGGGATGATAAGCCAATTAAATACTTTCCTACATGAGTTGTCTTTGTCATGGTGTTTTATCATTGTAGCAGTAAAGTAACTAAGTCAGAAGTTGATACCAGGAAATGGGCTTTTTACATGTAGAACATCACCATATAGTTTGTTTGTTGTCTTGAAATATTTATAAACAATGTGAATCAGGTAAATTAAACATTTCAGAAATCTACAGTATTATTAGGTGAAACAGCATACTCTATTAGAAAAATGTCATCTCTTTCTTCATCAGTAATAGTTCTTCAATATCATGTTTAGAAGCATAATTTGGAAATTATTGTCTAAGCTAACAAAAGGAAGAAATCTGCTTCAATTATTGCCTTAGCTTAGGGTTTCCGAATGCAGATACTGAAGCAGGGGATATTGTTCAGAAGATTTGATTTACCTAGTAATGTTTTTTATTTTCTTCCTCCCTCCCTCCCTCCCTCCCTCCCTCCCTCCCTCCCTCCCTCCCTCCCTCCCTCCCTTCCTTCCTTCCTTCTCTCTTTCTTTCTTTCTTTCTTTCCTTCCTTCTGTTCCTTTTTTTTTGAACCTACACCTATGAGGAGTCAGACAACATCAGGGTAGAGGCTGAGCTTATCCTCCATGTCACTGGGCAATGTATAGTAAAGAGACTAGAAAGAGCACCACACATCCATTGTAGGCTCTTACAAAGTAAAGCTTCTATTCAATCATTAATTTTTAATATTCATGTCTTCCCAGGTTCTCAGAGATGTCTGAAGTCTGAAGAGAAACTCGTATTCACCATATAATATTGTCCAATTGTCAAAATCCAAATAGTAAATAGCCAGCAAGAATGGTGTATGCGGAATTATAAAACATGGAAGAGATTTTTACTGCAACTGATAAAATTCCATCTGAAAATTTTTCACCGTTAAGGTATGAGCCAAACTGAAATGACACAGGGTCTTCTTATTGGGTAGGGAAATAGCTCACTTTCAGGAGAAGTAAACATACTCTTGTTTTAACATTAGACAGAGTTCATTAGATAAGTCAGGGAAGTACACTAAATCTACAGGAAATGCACACTGGCCTTGCAGGTAAAAATGGAAAGCTGAGAAGTGGATGCTGCATGTCACTTGCTAAGTACTTAGCTCAGTGCATTCTTTTATAATGCTCTAACTTGAAACCACCTCACGAAATGCATTGGTATCATGTTTTTAGGTCACTGCCTTGGAAGAAGCCTTGCATCTACCATGTGTTGCTTGGCGTTACTACACAGACATATGAAGACTGAGGCATGTCCTTAGCAAATAACAATTCTATGTTAATGGCTGAAAAGCTACCAGATGGTCTGGCAGCATGGTTCCAGACTGTTATGGAAATTGGGGAGTGGAATCATATCCTTGCCCACTTGGAGGATCATCCCCTGTCTACAGGGAGGTGAACAGTAAGGGACTTGCAAGGAAAATCAATTTTTTAAAAGAGCTTTTAATCTCTATCGACTGAAGATGTTTTGTGTTCTATCTTAAAAGCAATCTCAGCTTGATTGGGATTGGCTGCCCAGAAGGCTACTTTAAGATTGTAAGTCACTCTGTGATTCTGTGGCAGAAATTGTCATGATACATTAGCAAAATTCAACAAGTACAAGGAAGTGAGCATGCTCTTCATTTGCTGATCAAGATTACTGCATGGAGACAACATCATACAGTCAGGCAGGCTCTGGCTTATATCACTCTTGGAAGAGCTGAAGCCTCAACTGTTTCCCTATATGACTGTGAGCATTCTTGCCTCCTTTTGGGTTCACAGACTGCAAATTATCCAAATGGACTTGATGAAATTACTTACCATGGTGGCTCAAGCATATTGACATAATACCATATGTAGATTTAGTTTTAGCATATTTGCTATAGATTAGACAGGCTTTCAGACATACATCCAACTTGCTCAATTGCTCGACAGGTCTGAATTCTGAGATGACAATAGTGGCATTTGGAAAAGAAATGTCTGCTTTTTCTATTTCTAATGTGATATTGGTAGTACATGGCTTGATTCAAGATAGAAAGCATTATATAAATGTCCTCAGTTACTTGTGCATGCACATTGGAAGTGCTGAATGTGCTCAACATTTTTATTTATTATGAGAATTTCAGCAAGGACACTCTAGCTACATTCCCCTACCACAATCACCACTCTGGCTTTCCATATTAGCTTTCCCACTTCCAATTTCCAAAGGACAGAAAATTTTATATATATATATATATATATATATATATATATATATATATATATATATATAAATAAATTGGTTTTCTTGAGACAGGGTTTCTCTGTGTAGCTTTGCACCTTTCCTGGAACTCACTTGGTAGCCCAGGCTGCCTTGAACTTATAGAGATCCACCTGGCTCTGCCTCCCGAGTGCTGGGATTAAAGGCATGCGCTACCACTGCCCAACAAAAATGATATTCTTAATACACCGTGAAATTCCAAAAATATTTTGTTCACTAATTTTTCTCTCCTGTTTTGAATAAATGTGCCCTACATCAGCAATTTTAATGTATTTTGTTCATATCTGTATATTAAAGTATAATACTACAGTGTGGCACACAGTTAGAACTCAATAAACAAATAGTTGATTGGTAAAATTGTTGAGTCCACCTACCAATACAGTCTATTTTCCCAACTGACCCAGTAATTATACTAATTATATCAATTTGAAGAATAATAAAGTAAATTGTTTTGTGGGAATTATATGGCTTCAGTCAACAATCAGTGGGGTAAGTGGTATGTTGTAGCTGGAGAGTTTTCTCTCTAGTACCCGCCAACCCCACCAGTCCTGGATCCCACTTATAAACACACAGACTCTTATAATATTTAAACTATTTGGCTTAATGGCTCAGGCTTCTAGCTATCTAGTTCTATCTTCAATTAACCCATTTTTATTAATATATAAGTTGCCACGTGGCTCGTGGCCTACCAGTACCTTACATCTTGCTCGTCATGGCAGCGGCTGGCAGGTCTCTCCCTTCCCTTCCTGTTTCCTCCATTCTCCTCTCTGTTAGTCCCACCTATACTTCCTGTCTGGCTATTGGCCAATCAGTGTTTTACTTATATATAGCGATATCCACAACAGTATGTGGTGGAATAATCTTTTTGTACACTGTGAAGATGTGTCACTCAGATTGGTTTAATTAAAAAGCTGAAGGCCAATTGCTAGGCAGGATCATTGGGGCAGGGAGAATGTTGGGAAGAAGAAGGCAAAATCACCAGCCAGGTGGAAAGGAAGCAGGATGGGTAATATAGAGATGAGGTAATAAAGCCAGAAGGCAGAAATTAAATTCATAGAAATGTGTTAATTTAAATTATAAGGATTACTTATGAATGGACTCCTGGAGCTAGGTCTGGTGCTTGGTTGTGGATTTCTGCATCTATTTGCATCAATTACTGGATGGAGGTTCTATGATGACAGTTAGCGTATTCGCCAATCTGATTACAGGAGAAGGTCAGTTCAGGCATCTTCTCTACTATTGCTAGTAGTCTAAGGTGAGGTCATCCTTGTGTATTCCTGTGAACTTCCCTAGCACCTTGTTTGTCCCTGTTCCTTTGATGTCTCCCTCTGTCATGGTATCTCTTTCCTTGCTCTCCCACTCTGTCCCTGTTCCAGCTAGACCATCGGTTCCCTTATGTTCTCAGCCTCCAACAACTACCTCCATTACCCCACTTCACAGCCAGTTTGCTCATGGAGATCTCGTCTATTTCCCCTTCCCCGTGTTATCCATGTGTCCCTCTTAGGGGTCTCCTTGTTAGTTAGCTTCTCTGGAGCTGTGGGTTGTAGTCTGGTAATCCTTTGCTTTACATCGAGTATGCACTTATGAGTGAATACATACTGTCTTTGTCCTTCTGAGTCTGGGTTACCTCACTCAGGATGATATTTTCTAGTTCCATCCATTTGCCTGAAAATTTCATGATGTCATTTTTTTTTTTTTACTACTGAGTAATACTCCATTGTGTATATGTGCCACATTTTCTTTACCCATTCTCCAGTTGAGGGGCATCTAGGTTGTTTCCAGGTTCTGGCTTTTACGAATAATGCTGCTATGAGCATAAGTGAGCATGTGTCCTTATGGTAAGATTGAGCATTCCTTGGGTATATGCCCAAGAGTGGTATAGTTGGGTCTTGAGGAAGATTGATTCCCAACTTTCTGAGAAACTGCTACACTGATTTCCAAAATGCTTGTACAAGTTTTCACTTCCACCAACAGTGGAGGACTGTTCCCATTGCTCCACATCCTTTCCAACATAAGCTGTCATCGGTGTTTATGATTGTGACCATTCTGACATGTGTAAGATGGTATCTCAGAGTCATTTTGATTTGCATTCCCTATGGTACTTGGTCTAAAAATCAGTTATTTTTCTTTACCCAACCTTACATAGTGTCACAATGTCATTTCTGCTGCAGTTATGTTTCCCTATTACTATCAATTCTCCTTTATGTCTCAGTAGAATGAACAGTATCAAAACAAGAGTGTACAATGACTGAATACTACTTAAACTTGAGATAAAGCTTGACAAGATTACAATTTGTCCTACTCTTTTATATTCTAGAAGTATAAAAATCAAATTGTTCATCTGAGAGCCTAGAACTAGAGAAAATTTTTATATTAAACTTAACTGACTCACCAGCCACTGCTATTACAAGTGAAAATTGAATATAATAGTTTAAAAAGCATAATAATTGAAAAAGTATGCACATTTGCTTAGTGAAACTACTTAACAAGTAAAGACTTTGAGGAGAAATTCATTTACTCCAAAGAAATTGACAACCAATTAGGGTGTACCTGATTTTTTTCAATTATTTTCCTACACACCCAGATTTTAAGAGCTCTGAGTAAAGCAGACCAAATTATTTTCTTCAATACCTTAAATAAAAAATATGTAAACAAATGGCAAGCAGGTCTACATGTGAGTGAGAAAGTATTCATCGTAATGAGAATGTAGCACTTAGCATGTACTCAGAGCTGCTTCCAACATTTCAATTGTGAAATAGACATGGTCCTTTATTCATAAAGTCAAAACATTATATTTATTCAGCTAATGGAGAACCAGAAATGAATGAAGTTTAAATAATTTGCCCATGGATAGCCAGGTAATATATACCACATCCTGAAATGAACACAAACACTGCTTTGCCAGCCTGTGTGTGATGAACTAGATCTCACAGTCTCCTAAACTGAAAATCTGTGAAATACTGGTAGATTTAATGTGGTGATATTTTAATGTGCTGAAATGTGATTTTATTTGTATGTTAATAAAGTTTTCCTGGAGATCAGAGGTCACATAACAAGGTCACATAGCGAGCCATAAACAGAATTTAGGTGGTGGTAGCACACGCCCTTAATCCAATCACATTGGCAGGCAGAGTCTCTGTGTGGTCAAGGACACAGACAAGTGTGGTGACATGAGCCTTTAATCCCAGTACCAAACATAGAGACCCAGAGATCTGTACAGACAGGCAGTGATGAGGAAGTGATGTGGCTGGGCTTAGAGCCAATGAGAAGGCAGGACAGGAAAGCAGTAAAAACACAGGATAGACAGGAAGAGGCTCTCTCTCTGTGGAAGCTACTGCATGGTGTTAAGTTAATGCTAGTTGTGACTATTCATTATTTCTCTGATCTCTTTAGCTATTACCCCTGTATTTGGCTTTGTGTTTCTAATTTAATAAGACTATTTAGAAATTCGTCTACAATTTAAGGGTCTGTTTATAGTGATGTACACTGATTCCTATCAATATATCTTTCTAACTCTATATCCATAAGTAAGCAGATTGACAGGTGAAAGTGACAGTTGTTAAAGTGTGGCTCAGAGTCCACCTAAATTTCATAGTCACCTGAAGAATGCAGGTTCTTAAATATCATTAGACATTCACCTAAGGAAAATATATAAAAATAGGTCCCCCCACACACACATATGAGATCACTATGTCTAGGCATTACTCTATGAATACTCTTTTTATCCCCACCAATAATATTAACAGATATATTCTGTACACTTATAAAGATTTACTTGCTTATATATGTGCATGAACAATTTGCTTGCATATATGAATGTATACTGCGTGTCACTTGTGCCCATGGAGTCCAGAAGAGAACATCAAATCTCCAGGGAATAGAGAAACAAATAGTTATGGGATACAGTGTTGGAACCAAACCTGATTCTTAAAAATAAGAGCAAGTAATCTTAACTGATATACAGGGCTGATATGTCATGTCTCTGCCCTGTATACATTGTGATTAGGTGAAGCACATGGAAGAACTGTGATCATCAACACAGCATTCCATTTCTCATGAGACCTAGTAATGAACATGATGGCCATGGACACACTTTGTATTGTGTTTACTAAAATCAACTATAATTATAAATTAAAATATGTAGTTTTTCTATGAAGTTTTCGTATGTCCTGCCTGGTCCCACAGCCACTTGTTCCCAAGTAAATACACAGAGTCTTATATTACTTAAAAACTGTATGGCCTATAGGTCAGGCTTCTTGCTTGCTAGCTCTTATAACTTAACTCAGCCCATTTCTATTCATCTATATGCTGCCACATGGCCATGGTGTTACCAGTCTGCTGGCATCTCATTGCTCCTTTGGCAGCAGGCTGGTAGCTCATTGACTCTATCCTTCTTCTTCCTGCCTTCAGTTTGAATCTATCACCTAAACTTATCCTGCACGGCCATAGGCCAATGCAGCTATATTTATCAATCAATCAGAGAAACACGTATTCATAGTTTACAGAAAGACACCCCACAGCACTTTCCTTTTCTGTCTAATCAAAAAGGAAGTTGAGAGGAGAGAGATGGCTCAGCTTTAAGAGCACTGACTGATGTTCCAGAGGAACTGGGTTCAATTCCCATCCAGTGTTCAATCACACCAGGAAGCAGGCAGCAGGGAGAAGAGGCTAGTGACCCTTCTCCTCTTCCTTTTAAGATGTCACACACAACGTCAAGAAGAGCCACCTCCTTTGGGCCCTATAGCCCAAGGTCATGGGTGGAGCAAATACCACTACAAAAATATGATTAAGTAGATATTCAGGTAAACTTTGAATGGTGTTTAATACCTCCTATTGGGGTAAATGCAGAGAAAATTCTACTAACAAAAAATATAACAGTTTGATTTGTCCTATATAGGAAACTAGAAACAATTCTGATATTTTTATCTCAATTTAAGCAACAGTCAGATGTACTTGGAAAACATTAATGTAATCAATTTCAATCTGAAATCATATTTTTTTTTGCCTTAAATGTGTATTTGTGGGTAAGTTTACAAAAGTTCATTTGTGCATTCATTCAAAAATATGAATAAAATATTTAACTCTACCAAAACACTAGAATCTTCTAGACATGCACCAAAGCTCTAGGGACTGTTTTCTAACATGACAGGTAAGTCTTAGAAGTAACTTTTTTGAGTTGTATTTATATATTTTGTATGTAAGCAAAAGAGTTGTGGGATATTTGTACACTGTGTCAAGATGTGTTGCTGTGTTTTGTGAAACAAAAAGCCAAATGGCCAATAGTTGGCAGGAGAGAATTGGTGAGACTTCCAAGCAGAGAGAGGAATTCAGAGGGATAAATTTAGGAGTGTGGGAGATGACAACTGGGACATACAGGACTGAGGAAAGCTAACCGAGCCATGTGATAGAACGTAGCTTAATAGAAACAAGTTAATTAAGTTATAAGAGCTAGTTTTTAAAAGCATAAACTAAGGCCATGCCTTCATAATTGATAATTATTTGTGGGCTTGTGGCCTGACAAAAAGATACAACTACAGTTATCCTTATAAACCATAAAATACCGTAGTGTCTAAACTAATGCATAGGTTGTAAATATTCACTTAGGAATCTCTCTGTCAATTTCAATGGAAGCAATGGAAGTGGCTTATCTCTTAAAGTTATTATTTCACTAATGCAATTATATTTGCACAGTGCTATTTCTCTTGTAATATCTATAAGTCATATTTTTCAGGGACACTTAACTTCTTTTTGAAATGAAACATAATCTCAAGTGAAATATCAGGGAAGAATCATAGAAGTGTCATAGCATGAGACAAGAAAGCCAGAGAACCTTCATTTCAAATGAACTCATGAAGCACTCATTGATGCTTCATGAAGCTTCCTTTTTGACCACATTTGTCTTACTGTTGTGAAGTGGAAACAAGCAGTAGACACTACCATGATCTTAGGTTCTAGAGTCTGTGTCAATAACCTAAAGTCACATCTAGATTTTATATGAAAAATATCTAAGTACTATCTTCATAAAAAACAAATCTTCCATAAGATATTCGACAGTGCATTTAAATAAATACAGGGAAAAGATATACTATTTACGTGAGTTTACTAAATTCATTTCACAGTGTTATTTATGTCATATTTACCACCACTCTTCACCTTAACTCCTTTCACATGCACCCTCACACCCTACATTGCTAACTTTATACACTTTTAAACATTATTTATTATTATTATTATTATTATTATTAACCATAATTCAATTGGTGTTGCATGGATATGGCTGACATGCTCTGGATCATGGTCAGCCTTCCAGGGAAGACACCACTAAAGATAACTGACTCCTGCTCCCCTCATATCTATGAATTGTCAATAGCCCCATCTAATTTTGAAGGCTGAGTCTATCCTCTATGCTGAATTTGACTGCCTTGACCTTTGCAGGCAATCAGGTTCTGGACTTCATGATTGCTGGCTGTGAGATGTCTTTCTGTATGCTGTGAATATGTATGGTTCTCATTGGATAATAAATAAAGTTGTTTTTGCCTACGGCAAGAAAGCTTACAGCCAGGTGGGAAAGCCAAGCAGAGATACAGAGAGAAGAAGAGTGGAGTTAGGAGAGACATGAGTCCACCGCCAAAAGAGCAAAAAGATGCCAGCAGACCGGTAACTCCACAACCACGTGGTAACATACAGATTAATAGAAATGGGTTAATTTAAGGTAAAAGAGTTAGCTAGCCAAAAGCTGAAGCCATAGGCCATACAGTTTGTAATTAATATAAGCCCCTGAATAATTATTTTATAAGTAGCTGTGGGGCCATGGGTAGAAGAGATTTGTCTGGACCTGGGGTACAGGAAGAACTGGAGAAACTTCCATCAATAGAGTACTGTGGTCCAGCAATGTCTAGAAACACTGTTTTATCCCTGTAGTGTAAGAGTTTCTAATCACAGATGGACTTAGTCTTAGCAAACCTGATTGAAAATGTTGAAAGTGAGTATGAGGTTGTGTTAGAGCTATTTGTGTTTAAAACCATAAATGAATGTACATAGACATATACCACTTACATGTAATAATATTGTCATTAACTCTTTCAGTCAGTTCTGGGGCACACAGATGACACAAAAGACTTCAGCGATACTTTAAAGCACAAAAGACACACATTCTGATCGAATAAGTAGAATCTATTCATCAAAAACTAGAAATGTTGCATAATTAAAAATATGTAAGTACTTAGTGTATTTAATGTGTCTCTCTCTCTCTGTGTATAATGTTGTGCTACTCACTATACATACATGGACTCATTTATTTTATATCATTCTTCATATTCATTTTGTACATGACCAAACCAAAGCCAGGAACAGAATGATTTCTGCAACTAATAAAGAGTTAGGTACAGATGTAAGTAGAAGACATAGTTTCCTCAGAAGATGCATTTTAAAGGAATGCACGTACAAAAGCCTACTACATAAATTATTGAAAAAGGAAATTAGCATTTTTCACATTAAATTATTTGATTAATTATTTTAATTAATATCAAATTATCAGACTGTACATATATCATCAGGATATGAGAGTCTGATGTTACATATATATTATAAATTTGTATAATGATGGAAAATCATGCCAAAGAACTCTCAACTCTTTCTTTTCTCCTTATTAGTTATTCAAAAATGTAGGATGAGGAAATGATTATGACAGATCACAAACAGGATTTTAAAAAAAAGCAAAATTCTCTGCAGACATCTTTTTTACAGGATCGTAACTAAAACAGATGCAACAATTTCAAGAAAACCGATTTGAAGACAAATTATCACAATGGACTTTATTTTTAAAGCAATTCGTCTCCAAAGAGTCACTGGCCAATTCATCATAGGAATCTGTGAAATGCGAACCATCAAGAATCAGCTACTTGTGTATTACTATGATCGTATTGATTAGATTGTCTGCCCTAATAATACTTTCTGACAATAAAAAGAAGCTTTTCATATATCATAGACATTTCATATAGATTAAAATCATCATTGCTATTAAGCTCTTCAACACCATTATGCAAATTCTCTTCCAAATATATTAATAGTTCACACAGCCAGGGGCAACGAAAGATAAAAATGTTTTATTTTAAGGAGAAAACACAATGCATGCATATTTATTTTTTCTAAATAGATAAAAGTAAATTGTGAATGCTATTCATTTTTTATAACTGTTTAGAATAACTTTAGTAGCTTCACATTTTCCTGGGCAATTCTGTTGACACTAATGCAAACTGAAACCATGCACAAGTCACAACTAATTATTTAAGTGAAACTAAGTTTGTAAAAGCAGACAAGTTATTCTTTTGTTTCCTCTCACAAATTGTCTGTGACTTTTAATATAAAATACATGGTAAACCTTTCATATTTTTCATCTGAAATGACCAGATGTTCTGACAAATGTTTCACTCTTTTTAGGAATTGAAATGTGCTTTTCTCAATTTGAAATGTCAGTGTGATATTAGTCCCATCTGATATTAACTGGGGACTATTTCTTAAAATTAACTCACAATGTTTAAATAACTATTGAGAGTATGCATTATTTCCTCAAGTGCTACTGAAATGTAAAATGATCTCTCATGCACTTAGTTTTCTGTCTTTTAAAATATTCTCCATAGATTTCTTCACCATATAAGATAAGTTTATTCATACATAAATCAATGTGTGTATTTATATTGTGATGCACCACCTTGTTTACACTTTTCTTCAAGGTAGAGACAATAAAGTCACTATTTCTTCATGAGACTCCATTGTAGAGATTTTTCATCTTCTCTCATTAGTAAGGTCTAATAAAAGTTTCTACTATGTTTTGCAATTGAATTTGTTCTTCCTTGGGATTGGGGAACTTTTAATCCCTTATTTAATCTTTTCATTCATTAGAAATAAATATATTCTTCAATTTAAAAAAGTAAATTGGACTTCATGTGGGAGCTCTAAGTTAATGAAATATTAGAAATACTAAATAATTTCCCACAAGGTTTTTTGAGGGATTGTAGAAGAAACATATTCATTATTGAATGCCTTTAGATAGCAAGCAAGTCTTTCTATACAATCTTGTTTAGGTAAAATCAAATCATTTTTTATTTTTTTCATGTAATTATTCCCTATGGTATAAGATAGGATCTGAGCAAGTTTTTTATCTGCACTTATCTAAAAATTCTCCCTCTGTGGTGGTATTGTGTTCCCCAAAATATTGTGTACTCTAATAAATTTATCTGGGGTCAGAGAACAGACAGCCACGAAATACAAAGGCTAGAAAATGGTGGCACTCACACCTTTAATCCTAGCATTCCAGAGATAGAAATCCCTCTGGATCTCTGTGAGTTCAAGGCCACATTGGAAATTGCTAAGCATGGTGACACACACCGTTAATCCCAGAAAGCCAGCCTTTAATCCCAGGGAGTGGTGGTAGAAAGCAAAAAGATATATAAGGCGTGAGGACCAGAAACAAGAAGTTTTTGGCTGGTTAAGATTTTGGCTGGTTAAGCATTCAGGCTTTTAAGCAGCAGTTCAGGTGAGAGCCATTGGGATAAGGACACAGAAGCTTCCAGTCTGAGGAAACAGGACCAACTGAGGAACTGGCAAGGTGAGATAGCTGTGGCTTGTTCTGTCTCTCTGATCTACCAGCTTTGACCACAATAACTGGCCTCAGGTTTGATTTTATTAATAAGAACCTTTAAGATTCATGCTACATCCCTCAAGTTCAATAAACAATAAATGTATTTGGTTTTAAAGTATACCAGAACATTCCTCAAATTGTCACATATTCCTCCTATTAATCACAGTTTAAGTTTACAGATAGAAATTGGCACTATCAGAGAGTTAAAGACATATATACAGCCACGTCCATTCTCCAAGATCTTCATTCTTGACTGCATAGTCAGTCTGTTTCTGCTTAGAGTGATAAGATGGGCCACAACTAGAGATATAGGTATCATGTGGTAGAGAAAAAAAAACACTAAATAACTTCTATCCTGATTTATCAGTTAGTAAAATCTCACAAAGAACTAACCTCAACAGAATTCCCACGTCTGATCTGTCATAGTGGTCCTGTAGGCACATTTCCACCACCTATTTAAAAGTAAGATGAGACCACCATGGTTGGTTTCAAGCCATTATACTGTATGAGTACTTCAGAAGGATTTTGAGGCTGAAAAAATGTCAGAGCTGAACCAGCAAGACAGGTGGAAATGCTATGATAGATATCAGTAGTTTTTCTAAATAAATTCACACTTTTCATTACATGAACATGTGGAAATGTAAGCCACATGAGGGGGAAACAAAGAGCAGAGTACACCAAGATGACTGTTAAGGAAGAATGTATACACTGTCTTCCCACAACATTAAACAAATGTAGTTTGCATTAGGTTATACTCCAGGGCACAATCAATTCGCTATCTGATTCACTTTTGTACCATAGAAGAAATAATTTACCATTAACTCCCTGGAGCTCTGAAGGAGTTAATTTTCATCACATGGATGAGCACTTTATTCCCAGAGAGAATCTCTTTCTGCTTGAGCATAGGAAGAAACTCAATTCAAGAAAATATTAAACCATTTGGAAAGAACATTGGACCGAATTAAACACTCTCTGTGCTCACCCATGTGATAAAATTAGCTCATTGTGTTCTCTTAGTCTGTTTGCCAAAAGCACAAGGAACAAGAATGTGTACTACTAATTTAATTGCATAACTAACCAATAATATTTGTTAAGTACCTTCTGTTTACAAAGAACTACCCATGGAAAGGATATAGTCATAATAAAATCAGACTATGTTTCATGCAGAGACAGTGAGGTATTTGACTATTAAGTTTTGATATTTTACTTTGTTTGAAATATTAAAAACAACAAAACCTTCAATGTAGTAACTTCATTGCATATCTGGTAGACAGGGCACACAATAAATACCAAATAACTACTTTGTAACCCACCTACTTACTGTAAGCTTTATTCACTAAAACTTTAAAGGTATTTTGACACTTTAGCATACTGGCTTGCTTTATTCCAGTAGAGTCTTTCAAAGGCTCAATATCATGCAATCCTTAAAGTACTTTATAATTCCAATTTGTATCTCAAGTATAATACACTTGCCAAAATAACATAATATAATATACTTGTCATTTAACATTTAAATGATGAGAATGTGGTACATTTCATTTCAACTTTGTGTGTATGTGTAGGTATATGTATATGTTCATGGTTACATGGATCTCTGCTTCCTGTTCCAGCATGTACATGTGAAACACACACACACACACACACACGCACGCACGCACGCACGCACGCATGCACGCACGCACGCACACACACACACATGCACACATATTGATTCAGAGCTTTCCAAGCCACATAAGTTGGCTGACCATTGAGTCTCAGGGATCCTTTTCTCTTTGCCCTAACATTGAAATTGTAAGTACACACCACTAGGACTCTGACTCTTGTGTGAATGTGTCAGGGTGGGAAGGGTGTCCTGGAGATTGTCTTTTGTTCCCCATGGTTTTAAGGCAAGCATTTTACCAACTGAACCACTTCTACAACAGTTCATTTCTACTTCTTAAGGAAGAAATAATATAAAGTACAAGGTTGTCACAAGGTTAGTATAGCAAAATATGCATATACTAATATTATTTTCTTAATAAACACATCTGAGACTTTATTGTAGAATATTCAGTATTTTATTGATAATACTACTGATTTCACTTAAAATTTTATAAAAGATAGTCAAGTATTATTTTCATATACATATAGACAAAATATCATTTTCTTTGTTCAAGTCAGCCATCGAAGATGCAAATAACAGTATTTAGGGAGGAAGAGGTGGCAAATTCAGTCTTAATGCACATATTTGTTTGTTTTGGTTTAAATCATCATGGCAAATCTTGTTAATATAATGTTTCCCACGGATGTGTGATTGGGAAGCACTCCATTCCTTGCCATCGCCTGATGCCATTAGATAGTCCGTGAGTTGACGGCAGACCCATTTGCATTCTACAGAGTGAAGCAGAGAATTTATGGAGATTGAAATGTGAGCTACATTGAGAACATAATTCCAAGCAGATGATTTCAGTTAATTAAAACAAGCAGTACAGGTTCCATATAAATGGGTGCTGGTAATTTCCAGAATATATGACCACATCTACTGAACTATACATTTTATCACAGTCTAATCAACTATGATAAAATTCTGTAATTACTCTCAAGGTTTACAGAACAACCTTTTTTTCCCCATCAGACTGATATTCTTCCTGTCTACTCTGACACAGTGGAAGAGGACCCCATTCTATTTACTTATGTCCTCACTTCCCCATATCCTCCAACCAAGAAAGAATGGCACTCTCTCAATTGACTTGAAATATTTAGTAAAATGTGTTTGGAGTGAGTAGGAGTTGAGACAAATGAGAAGATGGGCTCTTGTTTCATTTCTAGACATACAAGAAAAACATTAATTTTATCCCTCCATGGATATTGAGAGTACCACCAATCAATTTTCTGTATAGTGATCATTTTCTTATCTTCATAATTACCTTGCTGGTTAGCTGAAAGATGAGACACTACAACGAAGATTGTTTCACAGGTTGTACCATCTGCTCTACAATGAACAAGTTCTTCCAGACTAAATCAGTTTACTTCACCTTTGATTTAAAATCTTGTGAGAAATACAGAGAATTATATATATATATATATATACATTACATACATATATACATATATAATTATATATACATATATATACAATTATATACATATATAATTATGTATATATAATTATGTATATATATAATTATATATATGTGTGTGTGTGTGTGTGTGTGTGCGCACATATATATATGAAATAAACCACAATAGTACGAATAAAATGCTACCAGTTGCATGTATTCTCACCCATCTAACCCTTACAGAATAAGATAAAATAGTATCACCATTGATATTTAGCTTTGGTCATAGTAAAATTGTTGTTACCATTTAATATCCAAGATCTAACAAATATTGAATTTGCAATAGAGTCCCCAAGACCTCAGTGGTTGGTTAATGCATGCAATAGCAATGAAGACAATAGGAAACCCTCACATTTGGATGGTTTATTGTTTCTCATTTTAGAATGTTTCTTTCTTTCTTTTTTTTTTTTTTGAGAAGATGTGATGCTGTTTCTTGAAAGGTTACTCTTCTACCCTAGTCTACATACAGCACAGCAGTCAAAAAAGTCAGTCATCAAAACTCAATCCCACACATTATTGGAGCATATGTAGTACCCTATGTCTTTATTTTCCAAAATCTAACAAGAAAGCACCTGTGTTAAAGTTTGAAAGGATACTGTGTTTATAAGAGCAGCTAACAATATATTAAATAATATAATTGTCCATTATCAAGTTCAGCAATATATAATAGCATATATAAAATCTAGTAAGATTTTATAATCAATGCTATAATGCTTAATACAAATAATAAATAGTACATTTTAAATTATGCTACAAAGCAAGGAAATGGCTGTTTATATTCTTAATATGAGCTTATTTAATTTTCCATAACTTAAAATTTAGTATTAAGTAGTCCTCCTACACATTACTTTTTCTTTATATTCTTCTTTGCTCAGTACTGGAGACTGGGCCTTGTACATACTAGGCAAGCACTCCACTACTGAACCATAATCTCAGCTATAACTTCATCTGTAAAAGTACAGAAACTGAAGCATAGAGAGTGTTCTAGTGTGGTTTCTACTGCTCTGATAAAATGCTGGCCAAAGCCAATGTGGAGAGGAAGAATTTTTCTTGCCCTTAGAAGTTATAACCCATCCTCTAGGGAAGCCAATGTAGAAACTCAAGGTACGGGTTTGAAATAAAATCAAATGGAGGAGCACTGCTCACTGGCTTGCTCAGTATGGCTTACTCAAGTACTTTTCCTATACATCCCAGCCCCAACTACCTAGGACTGATACCATCAACAGAGAGACTGCCCACCCCACATCATTTAGCAATTAAGAAAATGCCCCTTGCACATGTCCACCAACCAATGTGATGGAGGTAAGTCTTCTTTGGTGTTTACATTTCCCACATGACCCTAGGTTTTTTTCTGTTTCTTTTTTTGTTGTTGTTAACATTGACAAAATGTAAGTAGCACATTTGACCCCATGTCAACTTGACATTCATACATGTCATTATTAAACCCTTGCCATTCTTATTTGCCCCTAAGATTCATGTAACATCATGATATAAAAAATAAGCCAAACTTAAAAGACTCTGGGAACCTTGAAAATGTTCAACACTTTAAAAGTCAAATTCTTTAAAAAAAAAATACAGTCTCTTAACTGTGTGTGCCTATAAAATCTGAAATAAAAATGGACTTTTCTTATTCCAAGAGGCAAGAGCCAGAGCACAGTTACCAATTAGATCAAAACAAAACGAAACTTCAACTGTGTAAACAACCCAGTTTATGACATCCTGGACTCATTCATGAGCCTCTTGACTCTAAAGTATTTGGGGAGCTCCACTTCTATGGTTCTGTTTTTTGCTGCACACGTTGTTTTTCTCAAGTAGGTTCCACTTCTCAGCTGTGTCTGTTATTGTTGATCATCCCAGGTTCCTGGCCTCTCCAATATCCTGGTGCCTCCACTGCAACTGAGGCTGTGTCTTCACCCATGGCCTCTGGCTTCTCTTCAGGGACTCTGAACCAGACAAATGCTTCCAATCCGTAGCTTCTCTCCATGACTCCTTCATGCTTTTAATACCATGTGGGGGCAATCTTACATATTATCTTCCAATTTCTGTTGCCAACTTCCTGTGAAGTCCCGGCCACCCGCTGGACCACAGCTGACCTTGAGGAAACACTTCCAAGAAGATTTTTATCCAGTCATACTAGTCTTTTTTAATCACAGCTGATTTTTCAGCTCTAGCTAGCCATCTTTTATTGACCCAGCAAAGCAAAGTTTTCACTTCCACAGAGTATTAATTCAAATATATCACATGAACGGTCCTGATGGAGTCTTTAAGAGACTCTCAAATTTCCCTCTGGAACTTCATGAGCCATGCCGCCATCATCTGCATTTCTTTCAGCACCCTTTTCTTCCTGTAGAGGAGCTCATTAAACTCAGCACTGATGGCTTTTCCAGTTGAAAGTTTCAAAAGCTACCACAATCATCACAAAACAAAGTGTGAGGTCTGTCACAACACTACTCATGGCAACAATTTTTGTCCTGGCTTGCTTTTTGTTCCTGCAATAAACACCAAGACCAAAAGGAGCTCTGAGAGGAAGGGTTCATTTTACTTTACATTTCCAGGAATTTGATTCATCACTGGAGAATGTCAGTGTAGAAACCTAAGACAGAAATCCAGAGGTATAACCTGAAGAAAATATCTTAGAGGAAAATTGATTACTGGCATGTTTCCTCTGGATCACACAACTACTTTTGTTAATCAGCTCAGGCTCACCTGTCTAAAAATGACACAGCTCATAGTCAGCTGGACCCTCCCCTATCAATTGGCAATTGATATAATGCCACACAGACATGTCCACTGGCCGGTCTGAGGGAGGCAGTTCTTCAGTTGATATTTACTCTTCCCAGTTGACTATGGTTTGTGTCAGTTCATCAAAATAACATATAGGAAAGTTTTACAACACTGAAAGGCTATACCTGTCCCATTGCCAGTGTTTCCCCCCTAAGCCCTATCCACTCAAGGCTGACAATCCAATTCAGTTACAATTAGCAGTTATGAGTTCCATTATCAGGAAATGGTTGTAGGTATATTGTGAAGTCTATTCTCCAATCCAGTGTTCAAAGCAATGACAGGATCTTACCTATCATTCTTTCACTTTTGGCCTCAAAATAAAACATTTCATTTGCTGATTATCTCTGTCTATAGTGAATGTGACCATGGCAGGCACAGAATTGGGAAATGCTGATGAAGCAAGATTAATATTAGTAACTTCATTAATATCAGTAATTTTGTTCCACAGAGAGCCAGACATGGGTCTGATCATCCACTTGAATAAGTACACTACTCATGGCCATGGTTCCAGTTGTGTTCAGGCATACTTTTCTTGGTTTCTCTCAGTCTATCTAAATTTTCCTCATTATATAGGTTTACTTAAAAAATAAGGACCATTCCCAATGTTTCTATTTTAAGACAATAAAAGGTATGGTGTTTATAAATATTAATGATTGCTATGTTTTTATTAGTAAAGCTTGGAATTTTAATACAATGAAATCAAGAATGTTGGCTTGACTTTTTGCTGCAACACAATAAAATTTGTTAGGTGACTTCCTTCAGCATTGGCAATGTGAAAAAATAAGTAAGTTACTTAAGAAATGCATTTTGGTGAGCTAGTTATAAATGTTTATTTACATGAAAAGCTTGTTTATGGATTTTTGGCTCTATGGATAGTAGCTATAAATTTTATCAGGTTAAATAATTCTGGAGACAAAATTTTAAAATGCTATAACAAAGGGGAAACATAGTCCTTAATTTATTTTATTTCTGATTATTAAATCATATAAACTAAATATTTAAAGCTATGCTTGATATACACAAAATTTAAGTACTCTGCCATTCAATAACAATTATGATACTATTAAATATGATGAGATTTCTCATCAGGTATCATTGATTAGTTAGTTGAGGTTAAGATTTATAAATTTAGTAGCAAGTCTCCCAGTCCCTTAATTTTATAACCCTGTAGAACTGGTCCCTGGGAAATTTAAAGGAATTCTGCACTGTTCTTCCTTTAGGTATCTCTCAGAAAAAAACAGAAGCTCATGGACAGAATCTTAGTCACAATATCATGACATTCATAAAACATAACTCAGTTTAATCAAAAATGGATATATGACTCACAGACTGTGTTGTAGATGTAACCAACCATCTTATTCAATAAGTAACACAGAATCAATGCAAAGATGAAAGCCAAGAGGTCAGAATAGCTAAGAGTTAAAAACCTTACCCTTCACTGTCGCTGTACCTCTCCGAAAGAGACCTACTTCCTGTGTCTGTCATTTTTTATAGAGTTTCTGTTCACCTTCTCATTGGTTGTAAACCCAACCATATGACCTCCTAGTCACTGCCTGTCTGTACAGACCTGGGGTCAGAGAACTGTAGATGTAACCAACCATCTTATTAAATAAGAAACACAGAACCAATGCAAAGAAGAAAGCCAAGACATCAGAGCTAAGAGCCTTACCATTCCTGCTGCAGCTAGCCTCTTCAGCAAAAGCGACCTACTTCCTGTGTTTTTGTCTTTATATAGTCTTTCTGTTCTGCCTTTTCATTGGTTGTAAACCCAACCACATGACTGCCTCATCACTGCCTGTCTGTACAGACCTCCAGGTCTTTTATGGTTGGTATTGAGATTAAAGGTGTGTGTCTCCAAAGTTGGCTATATCCTTGAACACACAGAGATCTACCTAGCTCTGACTACCAAGTGCTGGGATTAAAGCCGTGGACCCCCGCCACCCAGCTTTCGCTATGGCTTGCTAATAGCTCTGACCCCCAGGCAACTTTATTTATTAACATACAAATCACATTTCAGTACAAATAAAATATCACTATACTGTGTGATCATTTAGAAACTGAGCTTTTAAAACATCAACAGGTAAGAAATTAACAGTACTATATGAGGGGATGTGATTCCAAAATATCTAGTTTGAGGGTCCAAACCTATAATTTCATTAAAGTGTGATATTATTTAATATACTGAAGTTCATGGTCTGGAACTCAACAAGTTGCACTTGATTGAGTAATGAGATGTAAGACTAAAGATCATCTTCAGAAGTGAGTGGAATCATAAATCTCATTTGGTAGATAAAAGTGAACAGAGTTTAACAACCAGATTCAATAAAATATTAAATTATTGTGGAAAATGTTTTCTCCGCTGCACAGAAGAAAGAAAATAATATATGACAATCAGATAGAGTGAAGATGTAGGTATGAGATTTTATGGTAAATAGAGTAAACATGATGTGAAATTAAGATAAAGACAAAAGAACTGATTTTTAAGTAGAGATGAGACATCATAACATTTGAAGTGATTAAATACTTCTAATTTTATGGTTATTGAAGATAGCTGGGCATATTTGGTAGAACAGCCTTGGAGGTGACATAAAAGAAAACATGTTTTCTTAAATCACTCCGTGAATAAAACATTAGCTTAGTACCCAAACCAGACAAAATAAAATATCTGATAGACAAGTTTCTCAAATCTTCAACCACCACTTGCAAATTAAACACATGAATTAAAGGAACAAAACTCATAACTAAGCAGAATATCTGCCAGATTTTTTAAGTTTTTGAGCTTTTGTTTAAGCACAAATAAAACATGCATGTGATCCATCTACTCATTTCTTATACTGCACAGTCTGGTGCTGGGGTTGGTGACTCTGAGGGCCAGCAGTGCTTCTCTTTCTATGGCAGCTTTGAGGTTCCTGGAGAAAGCATCTTCAGCACAGAAAGATTTATTTCACATCAGCAGCACTTTTAGCTCCTTGACATATGGACCAGGAATTTCCAGAAGCCAATGGGCAGCATGTGCTTGGTTTTCTTTTTGCTCCATAACCCATGCTGGGTGTCAGGTCTGGGTCTTAGAATTTCTCCATACCCTGTTGATAATACCTCTGGGTTCTGACAGTGACTTAATTTTGACATATTGGTGTGACTGGTGCCACATAAACTTCTTGATGCTTTGTTGACCATCTTGAGCTTCAACAGAGGCTTTAGGGCAGGCCCAATGCTGTGAAAAAGATAGAAGGCAGGGTCGAGAATGAAGGCATTTGGCTATCATCATTTCAAAACTCCCTTTATACACACACACACACACACACACACACACACACGTACACACACACACACACACACACACACACACACACACACACACACACACCACTGGAACATGCAACAGCATGAATCTAGTCACCAAAGTTATCCCCGTCACATAAGTTAATTCAAAACAGATCATATACTTTAATTTTAGACAAAAATGCTCTGGAAACTGCAAAGACAAACTAAAGGAAAGCTTAAGCAAATTTAAGTATTGTAAATATCCTTTAGATTGAGTACAGAAGGTATAATTCATGAGGGAAAAAGTTAATATGCTGGACAAAACTTACAAATTTCCTTGCTTATAAAAGACAATAATAAGATTAATAAGGAAGTTGAAAATATTTTTAAGACACAAATTGATGATGGACTGTTAACCAATGCAAATAAATAAATAAAACACAACCTGCAGATAAATGCACCAAAACCAGGCCTGGTGGTTTATGCCTGTAATCATAACACTCAGAAAGCTAAGGCAAGCAGGTGATTGTGGCTCTAGAGACCATTCTAATATACACTGGTGGATAGAAGAATTCATATAAAAAATATACACAACAAACACGGGAATGTCAAAAGTGCCAAAGTGCTAAGCAGGCTTATTGCAAAAAAGAAAAAATATGCAGCTGGTAGATAAATACATGTAAAGATGTTTCATATAATATGTCATTGTAGAAATGTAAACTCAGTGACACTGAAATACTACCACATGCTTTTCAGAGTGGCCCAAGTCCAAAACACTGACACCACATGGAAGTAAGGATGAGAGCAACTGGAACCTTCAGACGTCTCTGATGGAAATGACAGCATGGTATAGCTAATTTAGAAAACTGGCAATTTCTTACAAAACTGGACATATTTTTACCATGGCATCAAACAATCACACTCTTCAGGATGTGTTAAAATTATTTGAAACAATAGATGTTTATAGTAAATTTATCCAAACTTTGAAGTTATTAAGGTATTCTTTACTAGGTGAATGGATAAATAAACACTATATACAATAACAGTTACCAAACCATGAAAAAGATAGAGGAACTCAAATGAGACAGTAATTGAAAATTGATGCTGTGTGACTCTAACCTTCTGACCTAGAAATGGAAAAGCATGGAAAGGTTTGTATCACTGTTTCCAAGGAAGGGTGAGAATTAATGAAGGGTACATGTTGGAGGACCCTGAAACTACATTTATACTATAATGTTAGAGTAATGTCATAGATTCTCAAAGTGAAATCTGTGAGTATTTAGCCAAGAGTGGCCTGTAATGTAAAATATAAACTGAGTTGTAAATATGTATCTATAGAATTAGTTAATTGTGACCAAAGTGCCAGGCCTGAGGGCTTCTCTGTTAATCAGAGAAGAGATCATATCTTAGACAAGAATTATCTATGTAACTTTTACCTTTTCTGTGTATCAGCTTAAAAGGAACGATGTAGATGTAACCAACCGTCTTATTAAATAAGAAACACAGAACCAATTTAAAAGAGAAAGCCAAGAGATCAGAGCTCAGAGCTAAAATCTCACCCTTTTTGCTGCGGTTGTCCTAGCTTCCCGAAAGAGAGCTATTTCCCTGTGTGTAAGTCGTTTCATAGTCATTCTGCCTTCTCATTGGTGTAAACCCAAACATATGACTGCCTCATCACTGTCTGTATGTACAGCCCCCCAGGTCTTAAAGGCATATGTCTCCAATGCTGGCTGTATCCCTGAACACACAGAGATCTATGGGATTAAAGGCGTGTGCCACCACCACCACCACCACCACCACACTCTGTCTATGGTTCTAATAGCTCTGAACCCTGGGCAACTTTATTTATTAACATACAATCAAAATCACATTTCAGTACAATTAGAATACCACCGCAGAACGATTTACTTTAAAAACGTAATTTGAAATATTTAAATCGGTAATATGTTTTAGCCAGGACTTCTAAATGAATACCCTACAGTTGAGAACTGTTTTCATTGCTATAGACAGGATAATTTGAAGAAGTATTTATTTCATTTGAATAAGTTTTAATTACATTTTGTGTGTGTGTGTGTGTGTGTGTGTGTGTGTGTGTGTGTGTGTGTGTGTGTGCAGGGAACACACAACCATGGTGTGTTGAGATCAGAGGGTACATAGGTCAATTAGTTCTCTCATTCCGTCATGTGAGTATAAATGATGATACTTGGGTCATCAGGCTTGACAAAAAGTACATTTTCCTCACCAAATGTCTTGCTTACTCCCCCATAGGCATTTATTCAATGAAAATCTCTCTGGATGCTCACTGAGTACCGACACTGAGAACAAAAGCCATGTATACTATATATGCCTTCACATTTGTGGTTATTAAACTCCTTCCATTCACCTTAAACAGGCATAAAATGCCAGGCTCTTAGAGTTTCTCCATGAATCTGTTTTGTTAGGATAAAAAAGGTCTGTCTCATTTTTGAAGGTACTAAAAACTACCTTAAATTTTGTCATGAGACAGGTTGTTTCCCATTTTCAGAAACTGCTGTTAGCCATGTAACTGAGAAAGTAATAAACCTCTCTTTGTCTCAAACTTTGCATCTTCAGCTGTGTTAGCAGCCTTTCACACACGTCTTGGCTAAGGTGTCAATCTTATATTGAACTCCGGGTTAGTTATTGTGCTTTTCTCATCCTGTTACCTTCACACTCGGCTCCAATTTACAAATCTCACCAGCGTAGGCAATTTCGCTATCTTTTCACAAGATGACAGTATTCTTGGTTCAATGATGAAGTGTGAAAATTTGCCACTAAAATAATAAATGTGATATATGATATTGGAGACTTAATCTTTAAAACCACTAACATAGATTTTGAGTGTCTGAATGGTTTTTGAAGGAAATGAACAGTTTTGTGCCACTCCCCAAATTTTGAGCTACATTTAATTAAAGAAAATCAAAGAAGAGAACAGGAGTGGGTTAATCTCTAATTATTTTTACTAAGTACACCACACACATATGCACTGTGTGCTACATACACCGTTTGCCTTTTTTAGTACATAGGAATAATGACAAAACTTGGAACAGATAAACATAGTGGATCATCTAATGAATGTAAAATGGATTTATAAATTACATACATATAATAGAATGGGTATTCATACATTACAAAAATATTACAATTAGGTAGTTATTGGATAAATTTTCTAAGTATTTTTATTACTGAATACAAATATAGAAAGTGTTCTAAAAGACTATAGAGAACTTATATGACCTGTGTTATGCAAGCTCTGAAATTATTAAAAACAAATACATAAGAAGTTTCACGTACAATTTTTTTTCAAAATTCTCTGGAAACATTAAGAGATTTGAGGTGATGATCCAAAGACTACAAAATCTTAGTTTGCCAAAGTAAGTTCAATCAATATATCAGTGTTTTCACTGTACCCAGAAGTTAGCAGTTTTATTAAAACACCCTTGTTAGAAAATGCCACAATGGTTTCCAATATTATCTATGGTAAATTAAAAATAAAATATTTACTAGAAAGTGGAAGTTGCTGAATGAACAGACCAGCATCTTCACAATGTTTAGTCAATGAGTCAGTTTGTCTGCCTATAAGTTCAGATTAAGCCTGGAACAAACACTACATCGTTCAGAAGATGTTTTACATGATAAAGATATAAAATTATTTCTAAGTCATAATATTTGTAAGTTTGGATTGAAGTTTTCTTTCTTTCTTTTTTCTTTTTGAGACAAAGTAGAGGGAAGTAATAAGATTGCAGTGAAGGTAACGCCCCATGAAAATATTTCTGGTGAATTTCCTGAAAATAAAAAGAATCTCAACATATGAGCCTCTAAAGCATTGGTTTTACTTCTTTTCGATGTTTTCCACCTAAGCCTGTGTCCATGTTCTTTCACTCAAGGGAAGCCTCATCAACTGGTTTATAAGATGTAGATTCCAGCCCTGCGCACCAACCCTTGGGATAGCTTTATTGTAGGAGGAACATGGTGCTGGCAGCTCTGTGCCGTGGGGACCTTCTGCCTCCACAGGTACACATACAGGCTAGTTGTTTACACAGACCAACATTTTCTATAGGGGCTTTACACGTTGTGCTTAGACTTTTAGTCTGTTGAACTCTTTAATAACTCAAAATAACTAGGATAAGGTGTCACTGGAGAGTAGGGGAAATAAAGCAAGATAACAGAGGAGAATAAGGGAAGAGACACCAAGGGACTGGAACTAAATGGGCGGAAATGAGAGGCAGAGATGGCGGGAAGGAAGAAGTATGATAAGGGAGCGGGTAGGTCTGGCTATTCTTTGTCTTCATTAGCTCTGAAATAGGTTTTAGAATTACATGTTAATACAAAACTTAGCTTATGAATATGGCCTGTCTCTAATGAGAATGGAATCTGACTGAACCTAACCATTATCATGACAACTCTTCCTCATAAAAGGTGTCTACAATTTGAAAAGGGGAAGTTTTTTGGTTTTTGGTTTTTGGTTTTTGGTTTTTGGTTTTTTTTTTTTTTTTTTTTTTTTGTTGTTGTTGTTATTTTTCCTTTTCACCCGGTTCTCCATTGATGGAAAAGACTGAGATTGTACCTATGTACAGTGGGCATGGCCAGGCACTGTGCAGGTGCTAAAGATTGGGACACTCCAGAGAGATGAAGATGAAAGCCTGGGAAGCCTGAGCTACCCAGAGATAGCTTGTGTAAACACACCTACTTTTCTGAGTATATCAGCTATTTCTCCTAAATGTGCAAATTAAGTCTCTATATTTAGAAAAGACAGCTCTTTCTTTGAAGGCTCTAAGTAAATCAGAAATTTCAAACATGCATCTCAGTTTTCCTCCCACCCATGTACAAATAGGACCCAAAGACAGCTTCAGTAACCATTCCTCATAGTTTTGTGGATACAAACATAGTATAGTAAATGATTCTTAGAAACTAAGTTTCAGTTCAATTCTTATAGAAAACAACCACCAACACAACAAAATTAATTTGATTTGTAGAGAAATAGGATTCTGGTTGTTCATGTTTTGT
Source organism: Peromyscus maniculatus bairdii (assembly GCF_049852395.1). Lineage (NCBI taxonomy): Eukaryota > Metazoa > Chordata > Mammalia > Rodentia > Cricetidae > Peromyscus > Peromyscus maniculatus. Next base: position 120,339,613 of record NC_134857.1, read on the forward strand.
TTATGTGTCTGTATGAAATAGCAAGACATTATTTGTTTTTTAAAGTTGCCACAAAGTAAAAGGACAGAAGCTCAATCCACAAGAATCCTTTGTTCAGCCTCTAATATAATACCTTGACTTTCTTTTCTAAAAGGATTTTAATGGTCTCTTTTTTGTTATCCCGCTAAAAATGAAGACTGCACATTTAACTATCGCATCTTTGTTTTGTTATTTTAAAAATTCTTCTCATATTGCTAAACAGCATTCTATCTCTAAATTGCAGGGGTCTTTGCCCCAACTGGAAATGTCTAATAAGCAAAAGAAAGATCTAGCAATACGGAGCTCCCAGTGTGATGTCTCTTTGTTCATAAAGTGAAAGAGCAGAAACTGAATCTGTCTCACTCTCCATGTTCCTAGATAAGTTGTCATCAGATTAGAGACAAAGTGAAAATACTTAGTTCATTTAATGAAATTAGACCTAATAGGAACTTTGTTTAATCATCTGAGAGCAGAGAGTGGGACAGAGATTGGGTCTGGGAACATGATGGATCTCAGGAAAGCACTTTAATTCGGTGTTAACCTGCTGACTCTCCTTTGCTTCCCGTGTGTATTAATGGCAGAGGGGAAATTTTATGTATCATTTAGATGGCTCCTTTATAACTCAAGTCTTTTTTACACAGAGTATAAAATGTATGCTTAGATTTTCCAGGAACACTTGAGGGAAATGCCTTGTAAATGGGTATATAAATTTGCTTAATTAATCAAACAAAAAGGAAAAGCTTTTAGAGAGCAAAATCATGATGGGAACTTAAAAAAAGGAAATTAAAAAGATAAAGCTTATTACTGCCTTCTAATTTCAATTTATGCTGTAAATAAGATAGGTCTAAAAGCAAAGGCTGTGAAAATATGCCTCTACAGCAGGTTCTCCGGTATAGTTGGCTTGAGCCCAAGAATTACCATTGGGCTCTGAGTCAATATTGTTCCTTGAATGCCCTTGGACTCTTGGATTTATTACTGGTTTAGATACATCTGAGACATTCTCTATGTCCATAGCTGGTTTGTGATCTCTATCTAAACGCAAGGGTTGAATTCTGATGCACAAAGGTTTTCATGCTTGTATTGGAAAACATGCAATTTTATAAATGAAAGCAACTGACAAAAATCATAGTAATTTGGGGAGGGGGTTGTAAATGTCATTCACAAACATATGCTTCAGTGTTCTTAAGTCCTCAGTCTATGGCAAGTGCCATGATAACATACGGTTTGGAACATTTATAATGAAGCTTTGCCTTCATGTCTTCAACGTGTGGAGCTATGACTCCAGCAACCTGGACAGTCATAGACCTATAGACGAATGCGGAAAGGCTGGTGCTGGGACTGAAGGGTAGATTCCGGATCTGTATTTTCAGAGTCTTTTTGCAGAGAACTGTACTTGCCAATGCAGCTGTGCCAAGATAACAAGGACTCTATTCCGTTCCCCTGGGGCTATACAGTTTTATTTGTACTTGGCATGATATAGTGACCATAATGTTACAGCAGAAAACCTGCTGTCTTTTTATTAAATATGTTCGCAGATGTACCTCTCTTTTCTTCTAATAGCCCATGTTAATTTCATGTAATTCAGAAGTAGCAAACAGGAAGCTATTGCAGCCATGAAAGTAAGGAGTTCTGTATGAATGGGGAGAAAGCATGAGCTCAAATATTTCCTGACTCGTAAACCTGCAGGTAAAATGTAACCATTACTCTTTTACAGATTGTCCCTATTTAAGGAACTGCCCAGGCTGTTGGTTCAGGAAACTTTGTAAGATTTGATTACCATACAAACAAACATCTAACATATTAGAAGGAATGGTGTGGGTTACATCAAGTTCTTTTTAGCGTAAATTAATTAAAAGTTCTAAAACTTAAAAAAAATAATGAAAGCCAAAAATCCATTAACATTAAAACAGGTTTTAATGATTGTCAGTTTATTTTTAAATTATAATTTATGAGCTACTTTTGATTAGAAAGTCATCTTTTATTCTACAATGATGTGTTCCAGTCATTAACTGTATGTCAATGCAATTGTAATTCAAGTATTTGCTATAGCAATTATAGAAATAAAAATATCAGAGATAACCTGAATAACTGATGTTTATTGAGGATTATTACTATTCTCCAACTTGAGAACTTTCTAGGTATTTTGTATCTGTCAAATAGTCAACACATTACAACAGTCTTAATGAACCATGCACGTATACCCATTTTACATTTGCAGAAACTGAGACACAAAAATGTGTAGTAACTTGGCTGGAATTAAACAGTAATCTTATGATGCACCTAATGTACAACCATAATAGTAAACATTCAGAGGCTAAAATCTTAACTAACAATGTATTCATACGAACATATATAAATGCTGTGACAGAGGAGTATTGCTGTAACCTGCCAATGTCAATGCTCAAATGCCAATCAACACTTAGAATGGCAGCTGAGTATCATGGAGTGGATTATCTGTGTAGAGTCTAACAATACTACCAGTCAAGTGTCAGTCCAGCTCTGTCATAATCAGCAACGCTGCTGAGTGAAATTGATAGGCTTCTTGGAAACATCGTCTCTTGAATTGGTGTATGATGAAACTGGAGCCTGTGTTTTCTCAGTCTCTTAGCCACATATTCTGTCAGCTTCTAAACTCTAGTATCTAGAGGGAACTTTCCACACTGCTCTAGAGCATGGCTCCATTAACTGATTAATCCTTGTCTTTACAATGGGTGAAAAAACACTGTGTTTTTAAATACTCATGCAATAGTACTAGAGGTATGGTCCACTATATTCAGTAATTCCTTCCACATCCAAAACGAAGAGATTTTACAGGACTGAAAGTTAATTAGGGTCAACATAATTTTCTTTCTATAAGATCTCATTTTCCACAGTTTTTTTTTAAATCCAAATTTCTATGGAGATGGCTAAATTATAAATAAAAATTCCATAGAATTATTTCAACTATATTTCATAATAAGTTAATGCAATCAAGACAAAAAGTAAAATTTAAAATTTGAACTAAAGCCCCTAGAATCTTTCTTTTACTGAATGTGGTTAGAACATTAATATGTTCTTTTTGTTGGCAATGCTCACTTCTAGAAATGATCTACTCACTTTCACATAATTGCGACATTCCGGCCATTACTTCAGTTTGCATACCATATACCAAGCCACTTTGTTTACTTGGTACTAAGTTTCAAGGGGTATATATCCTCTTCTCTGTTGGCACCAAAGCAACCCATTAATTCATCAACATTTCAGGGAACTGCCATGAGGTTGACAGGACAAATCCTAAGGAAACAGGCTTGCTCTCCACAATAAGGGAGATAGAATGCTGTTGTGGGGTGGGGGTTGGCAAACAGAAAGAGATGCAGTTTATGTCAAGTTATTTACTGGTTCACCTGATCGCTAGAGCCACGGGCAACATAGCGGGAGGTGAGAGAGGTACACAGCTCTTTTGAAGCAGGTGGTGGAACTCAAGAGGTTTGAGCAAAGAGGACAAAGAACCTTAACATACAAACAGATTACTATAAAATGTGCTGTTTTACACAATAACAGGAATAAGACCACCACATGCAGAGTCATGTTACCTTTATCTATACAATGCTTATCCTTTGATTTTTTTAATGTTAATTTGTTAACTCTTATTTTTAATATCAAATTTAGAAAGTGAACTTTTTGTATTCTAGAAATACTTAAATCCAGTAGCTAAGGATATCCGTTGCCTGGTAAAATCAAATGTATTTGAATATATTTATTAAATGAAATCGCTGCCTTTATGGTGATGCTATATTGTGTTTCATTGAAACACATGACATTTGAAACCAGAGTTGGAATCTTTGTCCTATTTTGTCTTTATTAATGGAAGATGCAAACTTTCTTCAGCATTTATCTTTGATAAATAATGTGATATGATGAGATCAGTGATCAATACTGGCAGCATCCATTCTCACTGTATCAATGTAAATTCTTAGGAAATACCTTCCTTTTTTTTCAAAAAAAAAAAAAAAGAACATTTACTTTAAAGAAATCTTGGCCCCTATAAATAAGAATATTGTTACTAATTAATTGGAAAACATTTATCAGAATTGGGATATTCATTTAAAATTTTTTGATTTCTGTTGGAAATATGTGTGCCAGAATCATCAGGTTTTAACCATTTGGGCTACAGGTCTGGAAAGGATTGAAGTAATCTAATCTTGATAATCAAACACTCAAACATGGCTTCATAGTTAGATGCTTTGTCAATAGGATCCAAATAGCTCATGTTTATTAATGTGTAGCAGCTTCATTTTTAGTTAAAATTACCATAAATTTAGTAGGGAAAAAACTGTTGACCATGTAGTAAACAGTCCAAGAACAACATGCCTAAGTTTATTGTGTTCTGTGATACATATATTTTTTTTAATTCTTAAAAATATTTTTATTTATTTATTTAATTTTATAATTAATTTAATTTTACATATCAGCCACAGATTCCCCTGTCCTCCCTCCTCCCACCACCTCCCTCCACCAATCCACCTCCCATTCCCACCTCCTTTAAGGCAAGGACTCCCCTGGGGAGTCATCTCAGCCTGGTAGATTCAGTTGAAGCAGGTTCAGTCCCCTCCTCCCTTCACCTAGGCTGAGCAAAGTGTCCCAGCATAGGCCCCAGGTTCCAAAAAGCCAACTCATGCACTAAGGACAGGTCCTGGTCCTACTGCCTGGGGGCCTCCTACATAGTTCAAACTAATCAACTGTCTCACATATCTTACCCATGACTATATCTGTGAGAAAGACATTGTAGTGGCAAAAATCACAAAGAGAATGTGAAAGATTACAATATACAGACTACTTCTTGACTGTTCTTCTTTTGAATAGAGCCAAGACACTCCACTACATATGCCTGTAAGGTCTGTGAGTCAAGAAGTCTTTCCCAATTCCAACAATAGCACAGTCTTGAAAATTCACCCTTCCCTGAACTCTGTGTTTCTCAGATAACATTAACAGTAGTCAGAAGTCACCTCTGCCAGACACTGTGCATAATGTTCCCTCTCTAGTATGCACAGAGAGTACAGTTCAATCTTCCCTATCAGATGACTGATCTCAGGAGGCTTGAACAGAAGTTTCCTACTAAAGATCTATGTTATTTTTCAATAATGGAAATTATTACTAACAAAATCTTAGTGCATATAAACAGCACTTGTCACCATCTCTTTCACATTCCTAAAATGACCTTAATACTGGTTGAGAGAAAGAGAAGACTCCAGAGTCAGGCACTTGTAGCTTTACACCCAATTCTATAATTTACTATATAGTTAACATCATTGAATCTTTGAAGATGGAGTTCTCTCCTGAAAAAAATGAAATAAATAACCTCAGAAGAGCTTTCCAAAGATCAAATGAAATAGTACCAAACACAAATCTTTTATCCCCAGAGCACTTTCAGTTAAAAAAAAAATGATGTGGAGGATGTAGAGATACTGGAATGGAGAACAGAAGGATAAATGTTGCCTTCCTAAGTTCCAGCATTATGTACCTAGGGGAAGGTGGTGCTAAAATGTATTTCCACAGGTCTGGGAGTGGCACAATGGAATGAAGTTATGCTACAAATAAAGATTGGAATGGGTGATAGGAAAAAAAACTAGGGTGTCCCTGAGTCTAAGTATCCAGGGAATGGAGGTGGGATGTAAGGAGAGTTCAGACCACAGAAATACTCTACACCAGGGACTCCCTTGGGCCACACTTGGCTGGGACTTGGGTAGGTATGTTTTACTGTCTTTTTTTTTTGTCATCCATTCTTATCTTTCCAGTTTTGCTCCAGCCTGCAGAAGACCCTTAGACAGGTCATGGGACTAGGCAAACAATACCATTTTTATTCTGTGAAAGAAACAAAGCAATAAAGTATCTCCTAATGAGATACTGCATGCCCATGTATCTGTGCTTCAGTGAACCCTTATCAGATAGGCTTCTTGACATGGAGGGGTACTAACACAGACACACCCAACTGGAAAATGCAGAGAATAAACGATTTTGGAGCACTCAGTTCTGAATGGAATAGCTTCATCAAACCTCTCCTCTCAAAGATCAGGGATCTATGCAGAAGAGGAGGTTGGGTAGGTGACAAGGTAGGAAGGATCTAAAAGGAGTTGAGGAAGGGTAAATGAAATAGAATATATTTTATGGGAAAATTAAATTATTTTCAACTTATAAAAAGGGAGAGGAGCCAGAAGGGATGGAAGACTCCAATGAAACAGTGTCTTCCAGACAAAACAGGACTGATGCACATATAAACTCAAAGAGACTTTGGCAGCATGCTGAAGTTCTGCAAATGTTAAAGACAGACAGTGTGGTGATATTGTGTTCCCCAAAATATTGTACACCCTAATAAACTTATCTGGGGTCAGAGAACAGAACAGCCACTAGATATAGAGGCCAGAGAATGGTGGCACACAAGCCTTTAATCCTAGCATTCCAAAGGTAGAGGTCCACCTGGATCTCTGTAAGTTCAAGGCCACACTGGAAACAGCCAGGCATGGTAATAAGAGCCTTTAATCCCAGGGAGTGATGGCAGAAAGCAGAAAGGTATATAAGGTGTGACGACCAGGAACTAGGCTGGTTAAGCTTTTAGACTTTTGAGTAGCACAGTTCTGCTGAGAGCGATCCAGTCTGAGGAACAGGATCAGCTGAGGAAATGGCAAGGTGAGGTGGCTGTGGCTTGTTCTTCTTCTCTGATCTCCCAGCGTTTACCCCAATACCTGGCTTCAGGTTTGATTTTATTAATAAAAACTTTTGAGATTCATGCAACAAGGCAGGGTCCCAGAATTGAGATGGGGAAGTAGAAACAGCATCTTACCTTGAACCAAGAAAATATTTTTAATTGATACCTGAAGGTAAAGGGAAAATATTTCCCCAGAGTAGTTGGCCAACACAAAATGAAATTCATGAATTTTGTGGATATTTTGTCTCATCTTGACACTATCTTATTTTTTTTGTTTATTGTTTTATAACTTTTGTGAGTTTTTTGAAAGAAGCCTGAGATAGTGACAGATAGATGATACACGGAGATGATAGATAGATAGACAGACAGACAGACAGATAGATAGAATAAAGTTGGATAGGGAGGTGGAGACTATCTGGGAGGAGTTGGAGGAGAAGAAAGCATAATGCAAATATATGATATGAAAAAATTCAATATAAAAGTAAATGTTATGGTACTAGAGAAATACTTAAGAGATATATGTAACAAAAGTACTGCAGATACTTTTAAGATGTTTAAACACAATTGTTTTTTAATTATGTTTTCTTTATTCTTGAGAATTTCAAACATGTATACCATAAAATATGATCATATATGACCCCCATTTCCATCTTTCAGCTCATCCTATATCATCCTTACTTAGCACTTTTCCCATTTCTTGACCCCCCCCTTACTTTTGATAACTTCCAAATCCAATTAGTAATATCCATATCTGGCCATTCAGTTGAGCATGGTAGACCTACTCAAGAGATCATCTCACAAAAAAAAAAAAAGAACGTTTATTCTACTGGTAACTATTACCTGACAGTAGCTCTACAATAATTGATGGGGCCTGGGGAGTACCTTACCCATATATGCCAGAGTTCTGTCTGGCTTGACCTTGTTTGGGTCTTGAGCATGCAACCACAGTTGTTAGTTGATGAACACAACAGACATGTGATGTCCAGAAATGAGCAATTTTGTACACTCCTCCTTTTTCCCTGGATCTATCATTCTTTTTTCTTCCTCTTCAAAAATGTTGTCTGAGCCTTGGAGGAGTATGCTAATAAAGATGTTCCATTTAGAGTTGAGCTCTCAATCTCTTATTTTCAGTGCTTTGAACAAGTAAATGTTAAATGACTGACTGCTGCCTACTGCAAAAGGAAGCTTCACTAATCAAGATAAAGAGCAGTCCAAGACTATGGGTATAAACCTAATTATTAAGAAAACTTTCTCAATCAAGAACTTTTGACCAAAATTACATTATCAAATATGGAACATTCTCCTGTGAGGCAGGCCTCAAATCCAATCAGATATAGGTTAGTTACTGCATAACATTCATAGCATTGTTTCACTAGTGAGCATATCTTGTTTGGCCTGTTGATATTGTAGTTCATGGCTTCACAGCTGGGTAAATTCCTTGATGTATTTTCTCTCCCAGAATCTTATGAAAGTGAACTACAGGACAAAGTTTTCAATGTCAGAGTAATTTCTCTGTGTTCTGCACACAAAGGCACACAAATATCTTTCTTAATCATGATGTTTAAAGTGGTTATTTTTTAGGTTGGATTCATCAAAATATATAGCAGATATACCATATTTTAATACATATGGAAGATATAAAATGGAACATAAAGCATCTTAAGTGTAGAGTACTTACTGGGTGATATTGAGGGGGGAGGGGGGAGCTTGAGCACATATATTCTGTTATTTTTTTTTTAAGTTCTGTAGATAGTAAAAGCCCCAAATCAGTTTCCATTGATATCTATTACACCCTGGATCCACATAGAAAATTTGTAATCATTAAAAAATTTAACTGGCATTCATTAGTGTAAATAATTGTACAGTGTAAGCATATATATATATATATATATATATATATATATATATCAAGAATGTAAATGCTTTATTGTTTAAACTATCAATGCTGTCTCAGATATTCTTTTGTGTTTGGGGAATCACGTTATGTCTCTGATTTTTCCTATTGATGCCCTTAACTCATATCAGAAAAGGTCTCAAATGCTTTGACTTTTTACTCACTTTTATTTAAATGTATTTCTTCTAACAGAAAAAAACCCTACAATTCAGACATGTTGAGCTTGATTGAGATAAATGCAGTGAAATTGTCACAATGAATTTGTCTGGTGAAGATTACATAAGACAATGGACTTCAGGGGCTCAGGGAAAGCTCATGTGTGGAGAGCAGAAAGCAAGAGGATGCAGTTCTTATCATATAGTAGGCATTCAATAAGTACTTGTTGAGTGAATGAATACATGAATTAGAATTAACTACTGAATGTGGAAAGCCTTGAATCAATGAGCCTTTGCCTTGCATATAGCCTGTTGGTTCACTGCCAACGTTCCTTGACAAAGACCTTTCTATATAGAGGTGTCTGTTGAATCAGGTTTTCTTTTTCCATTATGTCTTCTTGCTATTCCTTCTTATTTAAAAACTAAGAGACACAGCATTTTCACTTATATTGAACCATCTTGTTTACCTGCCAATTATCAAGGACATGAAGTAAGTCTTAAGGCTGTAAAAATCAGTTGTTTTCTGAAAATAAGGACACAGTCTACTATTTTTCATCCTCTTATTGGATATACAATATCCAAGAGTTTTGTGTTTATTTGACTGGTAATTAGAGATGACATAAATTTCATAAACTATTAGGGAAATAAGCACATGTATTCAGAACATTTTTAGACAAAGAAAACTTGCTTTCCTCAGATATCGTCACTAAAATCACATCTTCAACTCAGTATCTGTGTGACATATTGGAAAGAAGGAACTTTATTCCAGGATTTCCTTCATCAGACTGGCTTGTGGGCATGCTTGTAGGATATTTTCTTAATAATTTATGTTAAAGAGCCCTGCCCGCTGTGGACATCCCTAGGCAGATGAGCCTCAGCTCTAGAAGAAAAAGGTAAGCTCCCTTACCAATTGTCCAATGCAGAATCATCAGCCTTGAAGTCACATATACACCATCAGCAAAAACTGACTCAGGATGTGTGTATGGATATAGACATACACACAATTTTATGTAGGTAGTAATGTGAATCACAGGAAAAGAAGCTACAAACGTGACATGAGAAACATGAGAGGGGCTTGAGGGAAAAAGAGAGGAGGAGTACTATAATTCTATTTCAATTAAAATAATTTTAAAAAGAATTTACATAATTCATAACAAAAGTAGATATAGACAAAAATGAGTTTAAGGGGCAACAATAAAGGTCAAAGGTATAGTACTTGCTTAGCATGTACAAGTCCTTTGGTTCAATCTTCAGCATTAGAAGAAAAAATAAAAGAGGAAAGAAAGAAGCAAGAAGACAATAGAGAAGGAAAGATAGGAAGGAAGGAAGGAAGGAAGGAAGGAAGGAAGGAAGGAAGGAAGGAAGGAAGGAAGGAAGAAAGGAAAGAAGAGAGAGGGGGAGAGACAGACAGACAGACAGAAAGGTAAGAAAACAAGCTGAAATGAACTCTTTTGTCCACAAGTTGGTTTCCTTAGTGTTTTATTTGAGCAACAGAAAAGCAAACTGGGACAACCACTGTCTACTTGTCAGTGTGTCACTGCGGATTCAGTCAAGATAAAGTCTAGTATGATTATATATAAGCCTCTACTTTTAATTTTATTTTTATTCCCTTTAGTAGCATGGATATTATATTAAGAAAAAAATTTTTTTTGGGTTTTTCAAGACAGGGTTTCTCTGTGTAGTTTTGGTGCTTGTCCTGGATCTCACTCTGTAGGTCAGGCTGGCTTTGAACTCACAGAGATCTGCCTACCTCTGCCTCCTGAGTGCTGGTATGAAAGGCATGTGCCACCACCATGAGCAAGAGATTTTTTTTTTTTTTTTTTGGTTTTTCAAGACAGACTTTCTCTGTGTAGGTTTGCACCTTTCCTGGAACTCACTTGGTAGCCCAATCTGGCCTTAAACTCACAGAGATTCTCCTGGCTCTGCCTCCAGAGTGCTGAGATTAAAGCCATGTGCTACCACCGCCCGGCAAGAGAATATTTTTTAAAAAATAAAACAATCTCATCAAAAATCTAAGTCAGAGCATAATTATCTATTTATTTTTATTCTATTTTTGGTATTATAATGTAATTATAACATTTCTCCTCTTCATGTCCACCTTAGACAGCCCTTTCTCTCTTTCAAATTCATGGCTTCTTTTTTATTAATTGCTCTTAATACACACACACACACACACACACACACACACACACACACACACACACTTTCCTAAATATAACTTGCTCATCTTATAATGTTATGTTATATATGTTTTCCAGGCTGATCATGACTAGAACACTATTATTTAACCTCAAAATGAAAACCAATGACAGGTTTCTAGTTATTGAATTTTCAGAAAATTGTATATTTTTCACAAAGAATAATTGATCTTTCTAAAAATTTATATCATAATCTACTGGTGAAATTATTAAGGCCACTCCACGTAGTTAAAAGGAGATTTATTTAATGGTGTAACTTACAAATGAAGGGATAGGTAGGTTGAGGGTTCTGGGAAAGATACAGCATAGTCCAGCAGTGTTCTCTGTAGCTCTCTCCTTAGTCCACCTCTAGCGTCCGGGCTCCCAGGAGCAAGAGAGTGCCATGTGTCCTGATCTCAGGTCTTCAGGGCCCTCCCTTGGCCTTGCCTTGTAGGTGAGATAGTTACCAAAGCCTCAATGGGGGTTGGAACTTCCAGACCAAAACTGGAATGGCTACCCACTACATCTCTCCCTTTTTGTCTAAATAAGAAGGTTCTAACTTAATACAAGACTATATACAAAGGAATGGTTATCAAATATTGTCCAGGAGTAATGAGGGATAATGACCTAGATAAGATGGAACTACAATCAATGCGAACAATATCAAGCAAGAAACACATATTAAAATCCAGAGAAGTCTAGAGCGTAGGTAAATAGTATGTTACAAAGATCATTCCAAAGGGTGTCCTATCCTAATGAACCTGAATATCTAATACTTAATATGTTCTATCTAAGATATATATTATATATACATAATATATATACATTATATATACATTATATATAAATTATATAGTTATATAGTTATAAAGTTATATAGTTATAATATATAGTTATTATATTATTATAATTATATAGTTATAAAGTTATAACTATAACTGAGTTTTCAATTCCATCAAAGACCTGAGAAGGAATATAATGGTACCTGAGAAAGGGAAGCAACTTTTGGGAATCTTGCAAGAGTAGACAGAGACAGCTGGCAGTATAGACAGTCACCTAATGTTTCTCAGCATTGTTGGTGCATTCAAATTGGCTACAGGCCTAGAGTATCTGACAGACCATTTTCAGAAGCAGGAATTCTGAAAGACTGTCTTACCCCATCTTGGCAGAGTACAGTGGTTGCTTTCCTTGTGTCCCGCTTGTCCACAAAGGACAGCATTGCATTCGTACTGTCAGCAGTCAAGGCAAGAGCAGTTCTTTGCCTAGTAGGCCATGTTGTGCCAAGAACACAAACTTCCAAATGGAAATGTCTTAGAAGCCCAACATTCTCTTGGGATCAATTTGGTGCTGCCAGGAGCAATTGTGTCTCATGTCAACAGAATTCTAAGTTATTTAAATGCCATATTCTCTAGGTCTATGAAATGTTTGAAGATTACCTGTCCATTTGACTTATGCTTCTGTAAATCTGGGTAACCTAACTAACATAACTATAGAGATGACAAGTGTAGGTGACTATAAATCTATAAGTCTTATCTACCGAAATAACTTAAGGACTAAGGCTTCATGTAACCAAGGTAAACAGTCTATAAGCAAATGTATGGTAAAGAATGATGACTTCAAAATTGTGACAATATACAAGATATTTATAACAGAGGTAGGAATATATAGTGCAATATGCAATATGACAATAATCTTAAATATATATCAATATACCGAATATCCTAAACAAAAGTAGAACATACATAAAGTATGACAGATATAAATTTACATCTGCATCAATATACAAATATTTCAAATAAGAGTAGAAATATATGTACATTATAACAAATATAGTTCTGTATTTGTATCAATGTACAAATTATCTTAAACAGGAATATAAAAATAGTTTACATTTATATCAACATATAAGAATCCATAACAGTGCAAATTTATAGTGCTGCTGTAAGGCTGCTATTTTACTAAATTTGTTTACTAGTATATACAACAATCTACCATAATATCTTATACCTATTCATTCCATTTCTTCTTTTCCTTTTTTTTAGTAGAATACTGAGTCTAATATTTTCTTCCATCCCCAACCCTATAACCATCATCCATAACCCTGAGAAATATGAAACATAAGGGAGAAGGGGAGTCATTTTCTTAGAATTGCTTCCTGCTGTTTAGGGGGTGATGTTATCTCTGTTGGTACTGTGAGAAAGCTCAGAGAGTTAAATCTCAGTTAGACTAACTGTAGGTTCCACAGCAAGTCTTAGAGTAATGGGTAAGATTGTCTGAAATTCTGGCAAGAAGTGTAGATGATGATGATTACCATGGCATCATTCTGGATTGGGTAAAGTTGTTGTTGTTGGGGCCCCACCTTCCTTCTGGAGACTTCTGAGATTGCTATTGGAAAAACTTATTTGTTATCAAAATGGAAAGTTTAGACTTAAAGAGGACATAACATGTAAGAAAGGATTCTGAGAAATCAAGAGATCTCAGGTCTTCAGGGCCCTCCCTTGTCCCTGCCTTATAGGTGTAATAGTTACCAAAGCCTCAATGGGGGTTGGAACTTCCAGACCAAAGCTGGAATGGCTACCCACTACAATAACCTTCCTTTTTTTTTTGTTTGAGTTAATTTAACAATATAAAACAATTTAGTTTGTAACCTATGCATTTACCTTCACAGAATCAGAGGAACTGCTTTCACGATTTTAAACAATTTCTGTTTATATGAATTCTTTAAGCATTTCAATATTACCACTAAACATTCAGGAGATAAATCAGTTGATGAAGAAGTTGCCATAAGAACTTGCATGTACTCAATCCTCAGGACCCATATTTAGTATTTGCTCTTTCCTTTCTCTGTGTGGCTGCTTAAATAGAATGAAAATTACACACAAAATACATTCAGGAGGGCTGAGACAGGGGTCAGCAGTATGTGCACTGATTGTTATCCAGAAGACCCAGGTTCGATCGCCAGGATATATGCGATGGTTCACAACTATCTGTAAATCCAGTTCCAGCAGATCTAACAGCTTCTTTAGTCTTCCACAGGCATTGCACACAAGTGGTAAGAGGACATACATGAAGGAAAAACATTGATATGTATAAATTAATAAATAACTTTAAAAACTTAAAAATATATTCAAATATAGAACTAAAGGAAGTGAACATCTATATGAATTCCTAAATAATGCCAATTTAATCAAAGTCTTAAATATCTTTTGAAATATGATAGTTGATTCTAGTTAAAATTAATTTGACAATAAAAATTTTGTAAAGGAAACCATTATAATGTTTAGTTGTTAGGAATATAATAACGTTCTAAATACAAGGGAATAAATAGCGCTTGGTAAATCAATAAAAAGTTCTGTGTCACTCAACACTATGCACATGTAGCAGAAGAGTTGTCACCTCATGCTTTCAATATTCATCAACTCAAAAAATTAGTTTCTGAGACTTGGAAGCAAAAATAGTTCATAAAATTTAAAAGTAGTAAGAGGAAGGGGATGAGAAAAAAAGAGGTAAAAATAAGGGGCAGTAGAAAATGAATTTTCATTACTAATATATAGATATATACCAATACTGAGGTGAGAATTTCTGGTAGCCAGCATAGATTCCTTAGAGATCTTCTTGGCCTAGAAAATATTATAGGAGAGGGGGTGCATAGCTTTGTAGTAAAGCATTTACCCAGCATGTAGAACATGCTCATTCTATCTCTGACACAAAGAGGAGGCTGGTCATCATTTCAGGTCCCTCTCTATTTGAAGATGGTATTTCTGTTCTCAATTTATCTAACTTCTCATTATACGTTAATTAAATGAACTGTGGAATCTTTCCCACTTCACAAATTACATTGGACCAGACACAGTGCTAAAAGGATCTTACCACATAGTTTTCAGTTTAGAGTTGGCTCCTAAAAAGATAGACTATCCCTTAAGTTGTCAGAATTAGAAAACAGATTCCAGTTAACACCTAATGGAGAAAAGACAGAGATGGATGGAAGACAAGGGTTTCCACACTTAATGCAACAGAATGGAGAGCATGTCTAATGGAAAGTCAGACTATTTAAAAAATAAAAACTTCTTCTTGTCCTGTTTCACCAGCCCTGGATTAATGCCAAGGGGAGAAACAATGTCAACAGTAAGCCCATGGCAGCCCCACTTCAGGAATTCTGGGCATTCCTTAAGGAATAGTGCATGGATACATATATTTTGATGTATATAGTAACTTTTGTTTCCTGTGAAAATCTTCATAAAGTACACCTAATGGACTAGTAGCAGTCAAAGTGCTAAGCTTTATGTGTAAACCATGACAGGGATGAAGAAGTACCTCTGAGTCCTTGTCAATCCAAACACACTCCAGTATCATTTTCTCTAGCATCTGATCACATCTGGGATTTCCTTTTTCTGTGCTTTGAGGATATCATGTGACAGTTCAGGGCCTTGTGTGGTCTGTGATGTGGAACAATGTTGGGATCACAGACAAGGTGAATTATAAACACTGCTCTGCCATCAGTATATTCTTTCATTAACTATGACACACTTTACATCAGGATCTAGATTGAGGCACTTTTTAAGTTTATGATGTGATAGCATGGTGCTGTGCTCTAGAACAATGGTTCTCAACCTCCCTAATGCTGACACCTTTTAATACAGTTCCTCATGTTTTGGTGACCCTCAACCATAAAAATACTTCGTTGCCATTTAATAGCTGTAATTTTGCTACTGTAATGAATCAAGATGTAAATATCTGATATGCAGGATATCTAATATGTGACCCCAAAGGGATTGTGAACCTCAGCGTGAGACATACTGATCTAGAAAGATTGGAGACAAGCTGCATACTGATTTTTCTTGTCCTCAATCATATGTAATCATAACGTTGGTAAGTGTACTTTGCTAAGTTTTCAGTGTAAAAATCTACTTCCTTTGAAAATAATAGGCATTGTAACTGGTAAACTGATTTACTCCGTTTAGCAAAGCAATAAAACATTGCAGAAGAATCTAACTTGAAATTAATCTAAAGTAACTTTTGACCTCAAGAGTGGGTATACAGAAATTTCACTTATTCTAAATCTAAGTTGAAAACAGTTGTTCCTCCTCTTGGGGCATTTGGCAAGATCTGAAATAGTCCCCCAATTGGGGTATGCAAGGTTGGTATCAGTGAACAACACTTAACACAGCCAGGGCTACCTCAAAACAGGAAAATAGGACTTTCAGCAAAGGAAAGTTGAAATGACTCCAAAATATGATGTAAAAAGGAAATATCTTTTCTTTGCTTGTCAGTTAAAATCAAGTTAAATGAAGACAGGCAGCGCAGTCAGAATTAGGCACTAGGTACAAGTATCAGATTTTTCAAAAGCTTGAGATCCTCAAATTTTTAGCTTATTTTCCCAGGAAATTTAGAAATTTGATGCTGAGTCAGTTAATATATTTGTCATTTTCTCCTTAAAAATGATGCCATCAAATACTTAAAATGAAATGACTGTTGCTAGTTAACTCAGAGCTGTGGTTGCTTCCCCGCAAAATGACATAGATTTGGGGTAATATCTACATCCTGAGCAATTAAAGGAGACCTTCTTACAGTTGTGTCATCCTCTCCCCATGTCTACAGAGTAAATTTTAATTAACTTCAATATCCGCACATTCATGTGTGCAATTTCATGATACAACTCACAAAGAAAACTGTAAATATCATAGTATACAGTGTAACTCTTCGAAATCATTAGTCCCGGCTGTCAGGCAGATTTAACCATCATTGCCAGTTTAATGCATGATCTTTATTTCAGTGTCTTTTCTTTAAAAAAATAAAATAAAATGCAATTACATTTGTCCCCTTTTCTAATAGAGACACGGGCAAGCATACGTATGAGTTTCAGATGATTGTGAGCCACTGACTGGATTCAGAAATCCAAATAAAGGTCCTTTGTAAATGCAGCAAGTGCTCTTAACCGCTGCACCAATCCTGCCAGCCCTTTATTGAGTATCTTAAATTCAAAGATTATATTTTAAATGAATTTTGAAAATTCTGATGATAGAAATGTCATTGCTCAATATCATCATGTCCTTAAAATTCCTTTCTTTAAAACATACATTTGAAAAAGTATTATTGAATGAGATGCTAAAAATAACATAGCATTTGAAATGTTATACTTCTGACATAAAAATCACTGCTTTGTTTTTCCAATTACTACCACTTTAAGTTTTATCCTTGTACAGATAATTTTGAGACTGTGTATACCAAGTTTGGGATGGTATTGTTGTGAGAACCAAATGAAAGAAACAAAGACCATCTCATAAAGTCCACTTGATAAAGTAATTGTGCTGAAGAGTTTGAAAACTCTATGAAGAACTTCTAATCTTTCATTAAATTTTTAGAATAATATATAAGTATAGATGTACTATTATATATACATATATAATATTACATATTATATATATGTATATAATATCATATAGCTTGTATCCCTAGATGTTTTCAAGAAGGTCATGAAACAAAGCAGAAAGAATTATTGAAATCTTACTGTGGTTATGTCATCAGCAGCCACTCATCACATCCTTGGCTTCCTGTTGCCTTTTGTAACATTTTTGCAGCTGGAATTTTCTTAACAATATACACAAAACTAACATAAGCTACATTTAGCATGAAATTTTAATCACACATTACTACTCTTCTGATAATCTATTGTTAAACCATTGATAACTCTTTAATTAATATACTAGGTACAAGTTTGTTCCTTAAATACTTAAGAGTGAAAAGCCACCTTAGGCACATGCAGAATAATTTTTTCATATATTTATTCTTGTATCTATTAAAAACAGACATTAAAAACATCTTACCCTCACTTGCTAAAAAATGTGTTCTTAGGCAAACAACACATCTCCAAAAGTCTCCTGTGCTCACAAGACATGTCTCCTTATTATGCCACTGTGTGATTACCTCCCATCCTACACCCACCAAAGCTACTCACACTGCAGTCCTCCGAGTGCTGGTTTGCAAAGAATGAAAAGAGGAACATGGCTGCTAGCTTTCATTTTCTCTTTAGCCTCAACCGCTGAAGCCTGACTGCTTCACAAGAGCTGCCCGTGGCGTGACACAGGGCAAATTTCAGCTTCATTGAGTTTTAGAAAACAGTTATCCCAAACAAACTCACCAAAGGATACTTGTGACAAATTGTATGACAAAGCATGAAAAAAAAAAAAAAAACAGAGATGCTCCATTACATTATAGTGCAGTGGAATAGAGTAGATGTTTTTCATGTTCAAGACATAAACAAAAAATTTACCATTATAAAGTAATCATATTTCCCATTTTTCCCTTTGCTATGACTGGAAGAAATTAATTACTCATCTGCCAAAACTTGTAATTCTGAAGTAGAAATGACAGTATAATCTGTGCTTGCCCAGACATAGAATGATTTTCCAGTTAATACACATCTACAAGATACACTGTCACAAGGTTTTCTACACATTCCCTGATAGTTTTTTTCAGCAATGCCTATCTGTGCAACCAGCAAAAATCGCCAAGTTTCTTTTATTGCTATCAAACATCTCAGATATTTTTTTAAAAAATAAGGTTTTAATTGAAATAGGATTATACCGCTTAGCCCATTCCATTTCTTCCAACCAACAACTTCCAACTACCTCTCCTTAAACCATTCCTATGTGGTCATGGACTTTAGGCGGAAAAAACCCTCAAATCTTTATCTCAAATACTGATACAAAGAACCATGACTTTATTTAAGAACTCTCGTTTTGGCCAAGCATATTGAAGTGGTGCAATGCTATAAAGCTAGCACTTAGAGACTGAGGCAAGGGGATAGTAGATCAAGATCCTACTGCCAGGATAGTGAGACCCTGTCTAAGAAAATATGTGATCTGATAAATAAGGTCTTACTCTTCCATAATTTTTAATATGTCAAAGAAGAGAAGTCCTGCTTAGTTTATGTGAGCATATTTTTAATATAATATAATTTAAAATGATGATTACCTTAGTATAGAATGTTAAGCCACAATATATTACTAAGTAATGAAAATATTATAGACAATTACAAAGCATAAACATCTGTTTTCCACAGTGTATTTTGAAAGCTTTAATTTTTATCGAAATTCCCAAACGCACAGTGAAAAAGAGGGAATAGATTTGAGGATATGATGAAGAGTTGATGGGAGGCTTGTGTATTTAAAGCTCAATAGATTTAACATTAAACATTACATTAACTCTAGTGAAATACTTTTGAGTAGAGAAAACACCAAAGATCTCAAAGGCTGGGATCAGCACTGCTTTGGGAAATAATGGAGAAAAAAAAAACAGGAAGAATCACAAACAGATTTTCACTTTATAACTGTTTTTCACTTTACAGAACAATGGAAAGGCCGACATTTGTGATGAGTTTTGTTTTAGATTTCCAACAGAATAGAGAGGTCACTAGTGATAGGCTTCAGGACATGTAAACCCAAATTATGACCTGTCTGCATGTGAGAAAATGTAGGAAAGCTGCTCTCATTTTCCCCCTTTTCCTTAAAGTGACCATAAAACTAAAAGGTCACCCTCTGACCTACTTACCATTCAGCTACTTTGTGGCCTTCTTCAACAGGTGGCTTTCTACACATCACTGAGGAAAGGATCATCTGTAGTTCTGAAGACAGGGATGTAACATGATTCTTAAAAGATCTTATTAGTAAAAAACGAACCCAGAGCCAAGTATTGGGTGAACGCTGGAAGATCAGAGAGATAGAACACAAGCTACAGCTAACCTCAGCTCACCAATTCCTCAGCTGATCTCATTTCCTCAAACTGGAAGCTTCTGTGTCCTCACCCAATGAACTCAGCTGAACTGCTGCACAAAAGCCTAAAAGCTTAACCTTCTGGTTTTCACGCCCTATATACCTTTCTGCTTCCCGCCATCATTTCCTGGGATTAAACATGTGTGTCACCATGCCTGGCTGTTTCCAGTGTGGCCTTGAACTCACAGAGATCCAGACGGATTTCTACCTTTGGAATGCTAGGATTAAAGGTGTGTGTGCCACCATTTTCTGGCCTCTATGTCTAGTGGCTGTTCTGTTCTCTATGGTGATATTTTATTTTACTGAAATGTGATTTTATTTGTATTATTAAATAAAGTTGCCCAGGGGTCAGAGCTATTAGAGCCATAGCAAAAGGTGGGTGGTGGTGGTACATGACTTTAATCCCAGCACTTGGTAGGCAGAGCTAGGTAGATCTCTGTGTGTTCAAGGATACAGCCAGCATTGGAGACACATGCCTTTAAACTCAATACCAACCATAAAAGACCTGGAGGTCTATACAGATAGGCAGTGACAAGGCAGTCATGTGGTTGGGTTTACAACCAATGAGAAGGCAGAACAGAAAGTCTATATAAAGACAAAAACACAGGAAGTAGGTCTCTTGGCTGAAGAGGCTAGCTGCAGGAGACAGGTAAGGCTCTTAGCTCTGATCTCTTGGCTTTCTTTTTTGCATTGGTTCTGTGTTTCTTATTTAATAAGATGGTTGATTACATCTACAGTTCTCTGACTCCAGATAAATTTATTAGGGTGCACAATATATTGGGGAACACAATATCACCACACACAGACACAGAGAAAGTTTAGCAAATAGACTTTGCTGTGAATTCCCTCCTCCCTGTTAAGCATTGACCCAGATCTCCTTTGTTCAATAACATTTCTAATACTCATTCTCCACAAAACCTGCAATAAAAATGCACACATGTGTTTGTTTTTGTATGATTTTCCCTTCTTATAAAAGTGGTTTTTAATGAATGATTTTGTTAAGTAACTATTTTCTCTGTCTTTTGTTACAATGACCTTATCCATAAACTAACAATGACTGATTATGTTTGTTTCAATATATTAGTTAATTTTGGCATTTGATCTGATTTGCTTCTTCAATTACATTGACAAGATGGTTATCATATGCATATTTATTATTATGTGTATATTTGTATAAAGTATACACACACACACATACAAACACATACACACACATACACACACACCCTAGTAGAAATGAGAAGAAAAGAGTCAATCAGTTTGGAGATTTGAGAGATTTGGAGGGAAGAGACTTGGGAAGGTCAGACAGAAGGAAATAGATGGAGAAAAGTGATGTCACAATATTTTTAATGTGTATTTGAAATTACATGTAAACATTTGAAAAATAAAAAATTAAAAAGGAAGGGAGATTCAGTGCTTCCCAAAGCTTCCCTGTCGCCATGCAGACCTTTCTCGTTGGCAATACAGTGTATAAGCATTACTTCAGGAACCTTGTGGTGAGAAACTTCCTGACAGAATCAAGACAGATAGGTTAAATTTTTGTGGATTGAAAAATAAGAAAGTAGAATAGGTAAGAAGAGGACTTCCAAATTCAAGACATGAAAAAAGAAACAGAATAAAGATAAAAATAAGTTTACCAATGCATTTTAAAGACAGGTCAGTGAGATCAAGTAACTGGTGAGTTCCCCAATACCAGGAGGATTGTTTAATGTAACTCCCACATTGCCTAGAAGTAAACTTAGTAAGTAATTTATGAAAAAAGTAAAACTACTTCATATGAAGAAACTCAGTAAGAAAGACAGGAATGATCTGACACTTTGAAGTGAATTTGAGATGCCTTAGTGTTAAAGTACAGGAAAAGTTTGAGTCAACCACTCCTTCTCTTTGGTTTACAAAGATATGCCTTCTCTCAGTAATAATAGGGAAAATTCTTCCTCCAGTCTTTATTGTGCTTCTGAAACCAATGATAGACAATCTGCTTTCTATTCTGGCTTAAGACTTTGACCTCTGAATAAAGAAAAATTTCTCCTGTCTTACACACAGCAAGAAAAAGAAATGATAATTATTGGTGATGTAAGTGATACAGAGATACTTTCTCAAATCAAATTTTGATAAGACAGTATATTTGGGGACTAATCTGTTGGGAAACCTAATGTCTAGGTTACTTATATCCATATGGATTGTCTGCTAAAATTCTTTCAGCTCATTACAATAAGATGCCACAGGATGCAACAATAGTCATTGCTTTCTAACTATTTATATTTATTCTTAGAAAATGGGCACATACTCATGCATAACAAGGCACAGAATCCTCGGTAATGATGCTGAGTAAATAGATGATAGATTTCAGAGCCTCTTGGTATTTTATTCTAATGCTGGATAATTATGAATAGTTCAGTTTTAAAGTTCCACACTAGCATTGGAGAAACATTAAACTGATTTCCTTCATGATGCTAGATGTCTCATATTATTATAGTCAAGTTTAACTTCCATCATCATCATCATGCGCAATAGCAAAACACTTCTACGTGAATCTCTCAAAAAACTTTTAAACTTAGTACATAGCCAGATTTCTTATCTTCACAAGTATATGTGTGCAATTGATGTTTTATTCATTCTGTGAGATTATTAACATCTGTGTTGGAAATATATGTTTGGCTTAATATTTTAATTCCAGGGACAGTTTTACTGACTCCAGCATGATAGAAAATCCTGAGCATTACTGTCACTGTGGATAGCCTTTCTTCTTCACCCTTGACGGCACCAGGTGTTCATCTCATATCATCACTTAAAGCAATGGAGTAAAGAAAATTTACTGGACTCCATTGGGTCTACATTCTCATATTTCCATTTTTTCTAGTCTTAAAATTATTGAAGTTTGCCGTGTATAACAAAAAACTTATTTATATTGAACTGGCATTTACTATGCCTTTTAAGGGTCACACAACATACTAGTTGATACCACAAGTTTACTTCTGCTCAAATACTTAATAACACTTCTGTTTCTTTGACCATTATATAATGACATGCCTATTTGTAATTTATTTTAAGCATTCTTTCAGATGCACGTAGTCTACTATATCAAATAAATAATATTATTGATAGGACAGTACATTTGAAGACTAATCTGTTGGGCAACCTGATGTCCAGGTTACTCATATCCACATGAGTAACTATACTAAATAATAAAGTCTAGTAAAGTGGCAGAAGTAGGTTGTCTTTTTAAGATCCAAGGCTTCACTTTTTCTCCCTTTCAGCAGACTTTCTGGTCCTTTGGCAATTACAATAGCTCTACTCCACTCTTCTGTGATGGTATGCGAACCGTGAGTACAGGAGTTTTGTTGAAGATGTATGTTGGGCCTGAGCTCCCCACAGTCCTGCTCTCTCTGCATTGTGTCCAGTTGTGTTTTCTATGATAATCTCCTTTTGCTGCAAAGAGAAGCTTTGTTGATGGGAGTGAGAGCTAGTCTTCATTATGTGTATAAAGATAAGTTTCAGAATGTGGTAAGAAAATATCTGGTGCTAGAAACCTACCAAGGGTGAGTGAGGTCTTTGTAAACAAAGATTACAAAAGCACGCGCAAATCTTCAAAGCTCTTTAAAAGACATAACATTCTTGCATGAAAGTTGGATGGATCTGAAAAAAGGAAGATTTAGATCACGGGGGAAGATATAAAGTGAGAAAGAGGAGGGAGGAGGCCTTGTAGTAGTGTAAAGGTAGGAACACCTGAAAGATGGTAACCTGGTAATGAAACGTTTATTCACTAATCCTTACACATGTTAGCTGTAAAAGTCTACCAAGGAGACCAATTGTGGAATCTGACATAAACATGGATGACTTCTTCATGTCATGTCCCCTCTCCTCTCTTACCACCTGCAGCTTTCTCCTCTCCTTTCTTGTCTTCCTCCTTTCACTCATGACCACCTCCCGTATACAGACTTTCTTCACCTTCTGATGCAAGTGCAATCTCCAACATTAGAACAGCCATAGCGTATAATATTCACATTATTTATTAATTTATCAAATACTGCCTCATTTATGACAGTTGAATTTTTGTTTATAATGTTCCCTATATTTTTCACTTTATTACAAAATATCAGTAAAAATGTACTTATATTTCTCTGGATATGTCAGTCTGAAGTATTAATAACACCTGATTAGGGCATATTTTTATGATATAGCACATTATAAACAATTATTCCATTTTTTAATCTAAAAAAATGCCAAAAATGGAGGAAGAATACATCCTTTTCCATAGCAACTTCTTCCCAGAGCCCAGGAGGCTGACCTCTGTACTTCTAATTTCAACTAATTGCTATTGTCAAAAATAAATTCACTTTCCACATATTCTGGTACACACACACACACACACACACACACACACACACACACACACACACTACACATACCACACCCACACCACACCCACACACACACACACCACACACACATACACATACCTCCCCCCCCCCACATACACATACCACAGATGAGAATATCTTTCTGTATGCTGTGAATATATGTTGCTCTGATTGGTTGATAAATAAAGCTGTTTGGGTTATGGTAAGACAGCTTAGAGGAATACAGGAAAGCCAAACAGATGGACAGGAAGAGAAAGGAGAGCCAGGGAGACACTGTCAGCTGCCACCAAGAGAAGCAAGATGTAAAAGTACCGGTAAGCCACAAGCCACGTGGTAAAGTTTAGATCTACAGAAATGGGTTAATTTAAGATAGAAGAACTAGATAGCAAGAAGCCTGCATGGCCATAAATCCAAAAATAGTATTAAGCCTCTGTGTGATTATTTTATAAAAGGCTGCAAGACTGTAGGTGAGAGATTTGTCCTGATTGCAGGCAAGGCAGGACACAGAAAAACTTCAGCTATACCACACACACACACACACACACACACACACACACACACACACACCACGCACACCACACACACATACATACCACACACGTATACACACACCACATACACATATCATACATTCACATACACACACACCACACACACACACACACACACACACACACACACACACACACACACACACCACGCACACCACACACACATACATACCACACACGTATACACACACCACATACACATATCATACATTCACATACACACACACCACACACACACACACACACACACACACACACACACATACACACACACACTATAATTAATATGACAGATTATAATTTTGTGGACTGTTCACATATCATCAAGGATCAATGCTCTTATTTCCTCAAAAGAATAAAAAAATGCTTTGAAAGTTTTTGTTTTGTTTTGTTTTGTTTAGATTCAAGACTATTTTAGGCATCCAATCAAATGAGAATAAGGCAAAGGTCAGGCAGAATGTTATAGAAAATGTAGAAATATTTTTTCCTGGTAATTTTTCCTTTGAAAATACATACAACTCTACAGTATAATATCATTTCTTCTTTCCAATAAATGTAAAAATAACACAATTTTCTTCTGGATTTTTATTTATAATAACCTTTGGGAAAGGTCTTGCTTGTTCAATTTCTTTATCTGTAAAATGAAAATAATAATGTTTGCTATTATATGGACTGTTGAAGTCACAGAAAATGAATGTGTACCTAAAACCAATTTAGAGAGGAAATGTCACATGCTAATGTGTGTGTTCACTACTATTGCTATTATAATGAATTGTAATTTTAAGCAAAATTGGTAATGACATAAAAACTCATGAAAATAATTGATATTACTAAGGTGCATTGTTATCTATAGATTAATAGCAAAACCATTTTTTTTTTGCCATTAGGATTTTTATTTTCTTAACAACGTTAAATTTTTAAAAAATTTCCTACATTTGTGCATTGCATTCCTATGATGCACCCACACACAACCTGCTGAGTCCACTGTACACCACAGTGGTATCTTGGCAGGCTGGTCATGGTTGTGGTTGACAGGCTTTATAGTTGTGTAGCTGTAGCGTTACTGGTTGCTTTTCTCCCTAGGCAGCTTGCTGAGCTCCTTTCTGTGTGAGGAGAGCCAGTTGTCTGCAGCAAGACTTCCAGGTCAGTGCCAGTTCAGCTCTTCCTAGTTCTCTGTCTGCAGTGTGTTGGTGTTCAGTGATGATCTCTCCATGGTATCTATTATCAGTAAAGAGAGACGCCACCCCAAGCTGGTTCTGTGTAAGTTCAGCATTTCCTTATTCTAGCTATTTATCTTCTACCTGCTTTTCCATGCTCCAACATCTAATCCTTGAACAATATCAGGAGTTGCACATTATTGCTTACTCTGTCTAGAATAGCATCTTTGATTTCTTTTCATTGTCTTTTGGGTAACTTCTAGTAATTCCTTGAAACACCAGTCAAAATACATATCCCTTATGGTGATATTTTGTGAATGTCTGCTGACAAAATTAATTTCTTTACTCTGGTGAAACTCAGGAGAGTTCTGTCATTCAACACAGATCAAGAGGACTCCTACCATTGGGACCTCAGCACTTCCACTTCCCCCATATGACAAAATTTATAATCTGGAAATCAGCTTTTCTGTAGACAAGGAAAGTAGTAGACTGAAGCACAAGTTCTGTTGCCCAAAGAGCTGTAAGCATTCGAAAATGGTCTCTCAGTAAATGGTTATGAAGATTACATTTGTGTTTGAGTGTGTGTGTGTGTGTGTGTGTGTGTGTGTGTGTGTGTGTGTGTGGTATGTGTATACGTAGGGTGTGTAGTGTGTATGTGCATGTGTGTTTGAGTGTATGTGTGTGGGGTGTGTGTGTGTGTTTGTGTGTGTGTGTGTCTGTCTGTCTGTCTGTATGTGTTTATTTGAGTATGTCCTTGGTTGTGTGTATCTGTGTCTGGGTTTGAGTACTTGTGTGTTTGAGTGAGTGTGTGTGTGTATGTTTGAGTGTGTGTGTTTATATGTGTGTGTTTGAGTGTGTGGGGGTGTTGAGACAGTAGTATATGCCACGTGTAGTGAACTCTTGCTCTCCTCACAGCAGTGGCACTAATGCACAGCATAACAGATCTATTCTGGTTTGTTGCTCTGACTGGTTCTCCTCACTGAAGGTCATAGACCTTTCCCAGATGTCTTTGGCTGACTTTGCCGAGGGTTTCTGCCCAAACACCACCTACACAGAAAGGAATCTGACAAGTGAGAGAAAACTGAGTAAACTATACTCTCTATTTTCTCCACCCTATCACATCACACTTGTTTTTCTTCTACCATCTCCTTCCTAATCTACTTCTAGTCAGCATGAGGAAAGTACCATTCAATAGAAAATACATTGTTTTCTGGGGTGAGGGAACTGACACACCGAAGACAGCACATATTAAATGCTTTGATACATTTTGCCAATTTTCTATCTAGAGGTACTTTATTGCTATTACAATCATTATGTAGCATGTATAATTTTAATACAGATATTTAATTACACCATTTATTACAGCTATCACTTATCGTGTTCTTACAATATACCAATCACGATGTTAAGTGCTATAATACGTTAAGTGTATTTTTACACACATTAATAGTCTAGCAATCTGTACTCCTGCTGGTAGTGTAAGGGCACCCATTGGAAGGTAATCTCATTTAAAAATCTTTAATCGTTGAAAATAATGTTTTACTTTTTAACTCAAAGTTTTTAAAAGGAAGAATGATAGAGAAGCTTTATATCTTTTCACTGATCATTTTATTACTTTAAAAATATATATTCCTAGCACCAATATAGAAAAGTACTACAAACCAGGTGATCAAAACATCAGAAATAGATTGCCTCAGGATTCTGCAGGCAAGAGTTCCAAAATAGCTACATCAACTAATTATCCTCTTCTAGGAAGCTCCATGGAAAAGGGAGATCCAGTCTTCTCTCCTAAGCACTAATAGTTCTTTAATGGTCATTGACTGACTCCAGTGTTCACATTCTTGCTGTGTCGGCTAGTTCTGTCTTTATGCTGGACTCTGTGCTCAGTCACTTTAACAAGGACAGCAATCATGTTGCATTCCTTTCTACCTCAAATGTTTCTTCTTGATTTGATCATCTGCAAAAATGCTATTTTAAAAAGATTACTTTTTTTTTTTCAGTTCACCAGATCCACTGACCTTCACAGCAATGGAACTCCTCACAATCTGAGGCTGGTTTCTGCCTCTTTGGTTTTTGCTCAAATGTCACCTCTAAAGAAAGGACTTGCCACAAAATAAAAATAAATCAAGTAAATGACTTCACACCCCACGTAGACTGTACAGATATTCCACAGTGACTACCTGTCTGTCACAGTTAGACCTCCTGGTATCTCAACATGCTTTCAGCCCTCCAGTTAAGAGTCCACATGTGGAGGTAGCTTTGAAAGGACAGCCCATGGGTGAGAAACTAGCTCATGGGTCTCATTTTCGCTGTACACTTGTTCCTTGACCTCCATGTGAGAGCAATCTTGAATTATAAACACAAAACACAGTGTTCTCCTGATAACAAGTCTATTTTCATTTTTTTTTGTACTGAAAAATAGATTCTTTTCTTGTACAATATATCCTGGTATAACGTTCCTCCTCTCTACTTATCTCAGCTCCTCCCCATCTCTCCTCCCCTCTGGATCCATTCCTTTCTGTCTCTTGTTAGAAAAGAACAGACTTCTAAGAGATAACAACCAAACATGACAAAATAAATTATAATGAGATGAAGCAAAAATTATCACATTGAGGCTGAACAAGGTAACCCAATCAAAGGGAAACAGCCTAATCAAGAGGCACAAAAACTCCTCAAAACCTCTTATGAAGTAATTCAAACTTCTATAAGGATAAATTGAGAGAGCAATGATGTATAATGAAATTTACAAACTGACCTGGGGATGGGCAGTGGTGGTGCAGGCCTTTAATCCCAGCATTCCGGAGGCAGAACCAGGCAGATCTCTGTGAGTTCGAGGCCAGCCTGGTCTACAGAGCAAGATCCAGGACAGGCACTGAAACTACATAGGGAAACCCTGTCTTGGGAAAACAAAAAACAAAAAAACAAACAAAACAAAACAAACAAACAAACAAAAAAAAACTGACCTGGGGAATCTGTGAGGAGTTAAGGGAGAGGAAGCCATAATCAGATTATATTGTGTGAAAGAAAGTATATTTTCAATTGAAAAAAACTGACCTCTGGTTATAGTTGACTTTTGATATAAAATCTTCTCAGTGAAAAAAATAGTGCTAGGAGATTTGACCACTCATAGAAAGAAATGAATTGTGCCTCACATTTACTATTTTATGAAAGATTGACTCAAATGTATTAATAGATTATAGATATAAAATATGGTGTAAAATGATAAATCCTCTAAAACATTACCAATAAGTCTGCGACCTCATTTCTGTAGCAATTTTTTATAATACCACTATTAAAAAAAAAACTAAAAATGTTTAGCACTTTTAGGTAATGAAGCAACAAGCCAAATACTAAGAAATTTTTTTCTACTTACCTTTTGAATTTATCTATGAAGAATGTTTAAGACTCCACAATAATAATATGACCCAGTTTAAAAAATGGACAAAATATCAGAAGCACCTAATTTTCAAAACTGATATAAGACACAGCTAATCACATTAAGATATTCAAGTTTACTGATGGTTACAACGTGCAAATTAAAACTTGGTGAGATACTATGGTAACTCTAGAATTGCATTTTAAAATCTGACAGCTCTAAATCCTTTCTGGGATGTCAACCAAAAGGAATCCATGTTCATCAGAATTGTAAACAGTTTTCATTTCAAAGCAAAGACTATTTTCAAATATCCTTTGTTCTAAATTGCAAAGTTGTTTATGAGTAAGTAATTTACTTGTTTTTGAGGAAGCATAGGAATTAACATGAAAAGTATATAACTAGAACCAAGTGGAACAGTTCATAGAATGGCACATGAAAAAAGAAACGAACAAAAACCTGTCCATTCCTGTTTTGTGTTGGATGATATAAACTATCAATTGAAAAATCAACATACTGATAATTGTTAACACTGATAAAGCAATGTATTAATAAAATAATATTAGTAGCTTTTAAAAATAGTCTTTCTTTATATCAAGTATCCTAATCATGCTTAAGAAAAATATATTTTCATACATATTAAGAATAAATATATTCTCACATATAAAAAAATTCATGTATTTGGTGAACACCTCAAAGTAAAAGGCAAACATTTTATTTTCCTTTTTAAGCTTCTGATACAGTTAAGGTACTCATACCAGGTTTATTATACAATATAAATATAATATTGATGATTACTATCCAAAAGGAAATTCTTGTGATTCAATTAATTATAAAACCTGAATACTCTAATCTCTTGGATATTTGGCAAGATAAGTAAAGAGTATGCTTTACTATTTCTAAAAATATATATCATGAAGAAACAGTAATATTTTCAGTAAAGTAGGTTAAATACAATGAACTTTCATATCACAGAGATATGTTTAATTTTAAATATTTTTTTAATTTAAAAATCCTACAATAAATGGCTGAGTATGAGAAAGATGGATATTGCTGTACTATATGTACTTATCTGTACTTATAGTACTTATGTACTATACTGTACTTATCTAGAATATATTGATTTCACAGTCAGTATTATTATGTGAACCCCAAAAAATCAACTGTTAAGCGAAGTGTTTATTTGGAGTTTAACAGTATTTTGGTTTAGAATTTGGCATCTTCTGAAAAATAGAAAAGAAAGAAACATTGAGAATAACACTTCCTGTACATGGAGAGAAGGAAGCAGGAAGTAATGTGCTGCAGAGAAGGTTCAGAGCAATGGTTGCAGTCAGCATTTCTGCTAAAAGGTGAGAGAGGACTTCAGTTAATGTATGAAGAATAGCAAAGGATGAGACTTGGGGAAAAAAAAAAAAACATCTAGTGTGTGTCAGCTTAACCCCAGTGATCTGAAAGAAATTTCTGGACTCTGATTTGAAGGAAACAGCTCTATAAATAAAACTGTTGAAAAAAA
Organism: Peromyscus maniculatus bairdii; assembly: GCF_049852395.1. NCBI lineage: Eukaryota > Metazoa > Chordata > Mammalia > Rodentia > Cricetidae > Peromyscus > Peromyscus maniculatus. Next base: position 120,370,265 of record NC_134857.1, read on the forward strand.
TGTGTCACCGCCAAGAACATCGTTGTTCTTGCATTGTGATTAGATTTTAAAGGCGCAAAAACCATCACATTGCTTTAGATGTTATTAGGTGCAGTGATACTTAATGACACATTACAGTTCTAAGTTCCCTTAACCTTTAAATTGCTAGATCTGTGGTCTCTCTTGGTAGGCAAAGTCTCTCCTCCCTCCCTCCCTCAGTCAGAGGTGAACTCCTCTCCTTAACTATATTGTTGTCTAGCCAGAAATCTTGACTTGGAGAAAATGGATGTCTGGAGATTAGTTTGACAGAGGCCCCCAAAGAGTCTTCATACCAAACAAAAACATGGCATTGTTTCTGAAAGAAATGTATGTTCGTGCCTTTCAGAGGCTCTGCTCCGAGCATGAGGCACTGGTCCCTAGACACAGAGACTAATAGCCACCACGTCCTCTCTTTCTGCACGGACACAAACGAAGAGCACCCAAATAAATTAGATTTGTCAAGGCCTGAGTGCCATTAGGAATGTCAGCCAAGTATGAATTAGAGTCTCTTAGCGGTGAGCAGACGAGTTTACATTGCGCTTCCCAGGAGCCTCCTTCTTGGGAAACAGGCAGGCTTTCTTGTGGCTTCTACCTCACCTGTTTCCCCTAAATGTCTTCCCTGCCTACTGTTTCCAGGTAATCCACATCATCTAGTTTATTTTTAAAAGATACTAAGAACTATCTAGGGAAAGATCAACAAATGTTGCCTCTACTGTATCCTTTTTGAGGTTTCTCTGTCTTTATAATTCTAAGTAACACACACTTAGTAGTAATAGGTAGTCATTGTCCCTTAAGTAGGCCAGGAAAGAGCTATTTAAATGGATCACTCCTTCTTTCCGGTGCAAGGATATTATTAGAGAATTGTGTAAGTCATATATAAAGCAAAAGAATCTTAAGAATCATTATTAATACAATTTATATATTTTATATACATAACATATAGGTTATTCATATCAATTAAAGTGTCACATAAGTTGATATTGGTGAAAATGTCCCTCAAAAATTGAACATTTTAAATTAAAACATGAAATCCTTTCCTTTAGCAATCTTCTAGAACACATCATAGACCTTGGGAGAATGTCTGGTATTTCATGCATTTAATAGCTATCTATTGAATACTTGAGAAGTAATATTTTATGAGGTAGTTTTGGATTATAAGTTGGTTAAGAGAAATAGCATTATGACTTTTACCTCCTAAACTATAGAAAGAGATTTCCATATTTAAAGTATAAATTTTATTTTATCATTTGTAAAGCCAAGTTTTTAGAACTCTGATGAAACTTTAAAATTAGAAAATGGATTGCAAACTTTCAATAAAAACATCATGTATTTTTTTATAAATCCTTAAATTTAATATATGCATCATTTGACTTACCAAAAAGTAAACCAAATATAACTGAAATATTAAAAAAAATAGGAGGAAAAAATACCACTTACCTTGAAAGGATCATACATTACACATCCAAGACTTGGAATGTCTTTTTTCATTCCCATGGATAGGTACAGTTGTTTGCTGTAATGAACAGCAAGTAGTTTATATTCCATTAAATAATTATCTACCTGAATTGTACATATTTGAGCATGCGTGTGTCTCCTCAATTAGCTATGTCTTTCTTCATTCATTAAAAATAATTATTTAGTGAATGCGGTGGCACTGAGAATTCAAATATGATAAGCATCTGTCCCTGTGATCTGAGGACTTAGAGCCTCACAGAAGGCAGTTATGCACTGAGAACACACATTGCGATTATGAAAAGATAATTATGATAGCAAGCAGATAAAACAGCATCTCTACTCATAGGGATGTGTCTAAAGAGTTTTCATAAAAAGAACTGTGAAGCATTCATGAATTATATAAAAGATATGATGTGAAATTTTATTTGTACAACTGTATTCTAAGTTATGTAGAACTGTTTGAACTAACCTGATAGAAAAAGCCATAGAAGTAATCCCAAATCAGGTGAGTTGGGAGATAAAACCTACAAAATAGAGGGGAAGACCTTAAAGTAGATGGAATGGCAAGGGTGACCCAAGTAAGTAAATGGGAGAAAGAGAAAGAAAGATCTAAGCAATGGTTGTTTGGAGATAGGCGTGCGGAAATGAAGGGCTATAAGTGTGTAAGGAAAAAAGCTCAGTGTTATTGGTATTACTGAATGGTATCAATACAAGAACAAGCAAAATGGATTGAGACAAGAAAAAAGAGAGTAAAAGTATAAGATTTTTAAGGATGATCCCATTTTTCTTGATCTGTGAATTGCAGTTAAAGGTAAATGAGTGAATGTTCAATCTCATGAAAATCTGAAAATGTGGCATCGCCTTGACACAGTGTTACAGATAACATCCTACTGTGTTTTCTCTCTATTTTTATTTTTCTATTTTATTTTCATACCCTTGGTATTTCTGGGACTACAAAAAGGTAAATTCTTTCCTGAGATATACAGTGGCTGGAGACAAGTGAGAAGAAATATCAGGGACGTTTAAATGTGCAAATATTTATTGGCCAATAAACAGAAGATGGCAAGGGAGATCCCATAGCCAGAGAGGGGCTAGTCCAAGCAAAGGCAGAGAGGAAGAAGGCAGGAATGAGTACCAGCCATCTAAGACTGACAGAGTTTCAATCAAGGAAGCTGTATGTAGTCAGACACACAATGAAGTCTCAGGCAATATTTTACTGGAAGAGTCCTATCAGTCACTCAAAAAGCCTGCATTTTGGCCATTGAATATTTAGCAATGGGTTGGGAATAGGTGTTTGTTGCAAATGCGAATACAGTGATGGAAGCAGGTGTGGTTGGGTGATCCCATACATATAACCCTGGCTGAGGTGGGTGAGTCACAAGTTCAAGATCAGCAGGAGGTAAAGAGAACCTATTCTAAAACATAAAGAAAACCAAGAAAGGGAAATAAACTTGCTTTTATGAGACTCCCAGCATCCATAGAGGAATTTAAGACAGTCACTATATTGTCATGTTTAAATGCTGCCAGAGGAGAAGGAATGTCACCATCATCACTGAGCTCCAAGCAGGACTGTTACAAGAGCTCTGCCCTGTGAAAGTAACATTAGGCCTGGTAGGAAGGACAGCAAGTCCTGAGGTAGTGGAATGACGAATACTTAGACTGAGAAGGTTCAGAAAACTACATAGTTCACTGTGATTAGAGAATAGTAATACTGTGGAAGGAAATGATGGTGCAACCCGAGAGCCATGAATAAAACTGAAAGCTTTGCCCTTTCCTTTTGTGACCAGAGGGCCATAATCTGTCTTCTGGACTTGTCCTTGGGACACTTGGATTGCAAAGCAGTACCACTGAAAAAAATAACTATGTTGTATAGGTAAACAGACACCACTTTTGAGTAATTAAAAATATCCAAGAGAAATTTATCTGTAGGTATCAGTACTGTCAATAACCAGATGGAGTACTAGATCGAAAAGGGACATCAGTTAACCAAATCAACAAGAATACCAGTTCTTTAGTAGCTTATATTTGAATGGAAAAGTCGGGAAATGGATACACAGAATTATATGCAAAATTCTACTTAAAGTAGTGTGAAAACTAAAATAGAGAAGACAAACAGAAGACCTGAAGAAGATTTTAGAAGACCACACTGGGAAGGATCATCTGACCAGAGACAGAAATGGGGAAGGGAGGGATCCTTGGGGGGCAGAGGCAGAAGGGAGTGCTGAAGAGACAGCAAGTAACACTAGTGCCACTAAGGGGAGAGTTTATGAGTACCATCCAGGGTCATCCGGGAGGTCACTATGTCTGGGGAAAAGGGTATGCCTGTGTAGTATGTACACATGAGTGTGTGTGTGTGTGTGTGTGTGTATGTGTGTGTGTGTGTGTGTGTGTGTGTGTGAAAGCCAGAAGACAAGATGAGGTTTCTTCTTCTATTGACCTCTCCCTTATTATTAGAGACAGGCTCTCTCCCTGGGCCTGAAGCTTACAATTAAGCGAGACTAGATGGCCAGCCAGGCCAAGCGATCCCTCTACACCTCCTCCCCAGTACTGGGAATGCAGGTGAGCGCCACTGTTCCCTCTTTTATTGTGGCAGCTGGGACTAAAATTCAGGTGCATGTGTTTGTGCAGAAAGCAATTTATTGGTGGAGTCATTTACCTAGCGCCTTATTTTTCTTTTATTCTGATTAGATTGTGCTATGTTCATTTGGATGAGCATGAGAGGATAAAATTAGCCATTTGGGAATACTCAATGTATTGTCTTGGTATTTCATTTTTATTAGGAAAGCTATTGCTATTGTTGCTATTATTCATAGTATATTTTTATAAATAAATACTTTTGATATATACTCTCCTTAGTAGTGACAGCCTGTTGAAAAGATTGATATTATGGGACTCTCATTTCTGTATGAATGAAAGACACTGATATGAATTAGATAGGATAAAATGTTTGGAGGTTGCTATATATTATAAATCTGTAACATCAGCTCTCAGACAAGCATAAATACAGAAAGTTAGGAGATATTCATAAATAAAGATTTAAACATCAAATTGTAAGAAACTATTTAATTAATCAGTTACTTGTAATTCTTTAATACATAACAGAGCCTTTAGAGTAACAATGCACTCCTAAACAGTTGTCAAATATGGGAGATTAAGAGATAGCTCAGCTATTAAGAGAAAATATTACTCAGGCAAAGGACCAGAGTATCATTACCAGTACCAAATCAGCCTGCTCATAACTGGCTATAACATCAGATTTAGGGGTATCCAAAACCTCTGGCCTTTGTGGGTACCTGCACTCACAGGTTCTCACATGCTTGCACGCGTGCGCACCTTTGTGGGTAACTGCACTCACAGGTTCTCACATGCATGCGTGTGCGCGCACGCACACACACACACACACACACACACACACACACACACACACACACCACTTAACCCTCCAAAAAAAATTATAAAAAATTAAATGAATCTTTGGAATAGTCATGGGAAAATATATTATTTATGTGTCCTTAAAATACATATGTTATATTACCATATTTGTCTTTCTGAGTCTAGGTTACCTCACTCAGGATGATTTTTTCTAGATCCATCCATTTGCCTGCAAACCTCATGATGTCATTGTTTTTCTCTGCTGAGTACTATTCTCTTGTGTATATGTGCCACAATTTATTTATCCATTCTTCAGTTGAAGGGCATCTAGGTTGTTTCCAGGTTCTGGCTATTACAAACAATGCTGATATGAACATAGCTGAGCTAGTGCTCTTGTGGTATGATTGAGCATTTCTTGGGTATATGCCCAGGAGTGGTATAGCTGGATCTTGGGAGAGATTGATTCCCAATTTTCTAAGAAAGCGCCATATTGATTTCCAAAGTGGTAGTACAAGCTTGCATTCCCACCAGCAGTGGAGGAGAGTTCCCCTAATTCCACATCCTCTCCAGCATAAAGTGTCTTCAGTGTTTTTGATCTTAGCCATTCTGACAGGTGTAAGGTGGTATCTCAGAGTTGTTTTGATTTGCATTTCCCTGATGATTAGGGATGTTGAGCGATTCCTTAAATGTCTTTCAGCCATTTGAGTTTCCTCTGTTGAGAATTCTCTGTTTAGTTCTAAAGCCCATTTCTCAATTGGACTGTTGGTTGTTTTGATGTCTAATTTCTTGAGTTCCTTATATATTCTGGATATCTGTCCTCTGTCACATGTGGGGTTGGTGAAGAACTTTTCCCATTCTGTAGGCTGTCGCTTTGCCTTGTTGACTGTATCCTTTGCTCTACAAAAGCTTGTCAGTTTCAAGAGGTCCCATTGATTGATTGTTTCTCTCAGTGTCTGTGCTACTGGTATTATATTTAGCAAGTGATCTCCTATGCCAATGCGTTCAAGACTCCTTCCTACTTTCTCTTCTAGCAGGTTCAGAGTAGCTGTATTTATGTTGAGGTCCTTGATCCATTGGCTTGATCTGTTTGGGAGGCATCTAGGCTGTGGTACCAGGTCCTGGGCTCATTGCATGAGTTAGCTGTTTGAAACCTGGGACTTATGCAGGGACGCTTGGCTTAATCCGGGAGTAGGGGACTGCACCTGCCTGGACTGAGTCTATCAGGTCGATCCTAATCCTTGGGGGAGACCTTGATCTGGATGAGGTGGGAATGGGAGGTGGGCTGGGGGGAAGGAGAGGGGGGCAGGAAGGGAGAGAACAAGGGAATCTATGGCTATTATGTAGAACTGAATAATATTGTAAAATAAAAAAAATATATAAAAAATGCATATGTTATATATACTTGTGTACATAAGTGTAGATTTTGTAAATACCTAGGTATTTTATTTTATTTTTTAAAGTTTATTTGTTTATTTAATTTTTTTTACATACCACCTCATAATCCCACTTCTTCCCCTTCTCCTGCTTCACCCATGTCCTCTCATGTCACCCATTCCTCATAGGAGGTAAGGCCTCCCTTGGGAGAATCTAGGTAAAGGGGAGGACCCTGAGAGGGCCACACATGGATCTCCCCAGGAAGGGGAAAGGGTTAAGATCTCCTAGATAAACTTAGAGGGGGGAGTAGAAGAGGGGAGGGGATGGGAGCTAGGAACATGAGGGCTTGAGATGGCCGAGCTCAGGGAGGGACAGAGAGCAAGAACAATGAAAGAGATTTCTTGACAGAATGAGCTGTTATGGGGTTAGAGAGAAATTGGGTGCTAGGAAAATCCCCAGGAATCCACAAGGATGTCCTCAGCTAAGACTCATAGCAATGGTGGAGAGGGTGCTTAAACTATTCTTCCCTTGTACTAGATCGATGACTACCTAAGTATTTTAAAAATATATATATATATATATTTATTATACATATAATTATATATATATATATATAAAATTTAAAGTAAGCTTATGCTACCTGTGGTGATTATCGCCACCCTCAAGAGTCACAGACTATCTAGTAAAACACCTGCTTCAGAGAATAGGAAAGTGTCCTTTGAGGCACTGGTCGAGAGGTGAAAGGACTTCAAAAACAATATAGGTCATTGCTGTTGCCCTTGCTCACCTTCTTACCTTTGAAGATGAGACCTCATTGTCGAGTATTGGGATGTGCTGTGCATGCTGCCAACAAAGAAGAGAAATCAGTGGTCTTGCCCAGCTTTAAAGCTTATGAACAACAACAATGACTGTTTAGTTGAACAAATTTCCATTGTGTATATTTAATACATTTCCTTAGCCATTCCTCTGCTGATTGTCATGTAGGATGATTCTACAGCTTAGCTATTAAGAATGACGTTGATATGCAAGAATGCTTCATGGAGTCTTTCCATTATAACTAGCATGGTGTATCTGGGTCACATTTTTAATGTCTGAGGATCCTCATTACTAGTTTCTGCAATGGTTTATGTTCATACCACAAATAAATAAGGTTTCCCTTAGTTCACATCATCACCAGTATTTGTCATTGTATGTATGTATTTATTTATTTATTTACTTATTTATTTATTTACTTATTTAGCTCCTCTCACATGTTACATCCCAACCACAGTTTCTGCTCCATCCCAGTGTATACCCACATCTCCTCCCTCCCCTAGATCCACTCTTTCTGTTTCCCATTAGAAAAGAGCAGGTCTCCCAGGGATATCAACCAAACATGGCACAATGAGTTACAATGAAACTAGGCATAAACCCTCATATCAAGGCTGGACAAGGCAACCCAGTAGGAGGAAAGGGGCCCCAAAATCACAGAGATAACCCCAACTCTCACTGTTAGGAATCCCTTTAAAACACCATGTTACGTAGCCATAGCATATATGCAGAGGACCTAGGTCAGACACATACAGGTTTCTGATTATTGCTTCAGTTCTCTGAGCTCCTATGAGCCCTGCTTAGTTGACACTGTGGGCCATGTTCTTGTGGAGTCCTCAACCCCTCTGGCTCCTACAGCCCTTCCTTCCCCTCTCCCATGAGGTTTCCTGAGCTCTACCTAATGTTTGGGTGTGTGTCTCTGCATCAGCTTCCACCAGTTGCATGATGAAGCCTCTTAGTTGATGACTGGGCTAGGCTCCAGTCTATGAGGACAGAGGATACCAGTAGGAATCATTTCACTGACTTTTGTTGTTGATGTTGCATTATTTAGTTTTCTTAATAATTGCTTTTCTGACTGGTGTGTGATGGGATCTCTATGTAGCTTTGATTTGCATGTCTCTGGTGGCTTGTGGTGTTGAATATTTTCCATATTTTTTGGTAATTTATATTTCATCTTTGGAGAACTATCTGTTCATTTCATTATTTATTCACTGGATTTTAATTCTTCCAGGTTTGTTGTTGTCTTTAATGTTAATCTTCTCTTAAATGTACAACCAAGATTTGGCCTGATTTTTTTTTTTTGTTGTTGTTTTTCGAGACAGGATTTCTCTGTGTAGCTTTGTGCCTTTCCTGGTAGCCCAGGCTGACCTCGAACTCACAGAGATCTGCCTGGATCTGCCTCCTGAGTGCTAGGATTAAAGGCGTGCGCCACCACTGCCCGGCCTGATTTTTTATTCCATCTCTTTACTTCTCTCAATCATTATGTTTGTTGTTCAGAAGCTTCTAAGTTTCTTCAGTTCCCATTTCTCCATTGTTGGTATCGTTTCCTGAGCCCTTAGAGTGCTAATCATTGTAGTGGGTAGCCATTCCAGCCTTGATCTGGAAGTTCCAACCCCCATTGAGGCTTCGGTAACTGTCACGCCTACAAGGCGGGGCCCAGAGAGGACCCTGAAGACCCGAGATCTGGATGTGCAGGCTCTCTTAGTGCCTGGACCCTGGACACTGTAGGTAGACTGAGAAGAGTCCTCCAGAGAACACTGCCGGACTGCGCTACACCTTTCCCAGACTCTGTAAACTATCCATTCACTTGTATGTTACTCCACAAAATAAACCTCCCTTTTAACTACGTGGAGTGGCCTTAATAATTTCACCAATAAATCATGGTATCCTCTTCTATCTTGAAGTGTTTCCTACATTTCCTCTAACACCCACACAGTTTTGTCTCACATTAAACACTTTGATCCCAATGAACTTGGTTATTAAATAAGGCATGAGTTAAGGGTTGGATTTCATTCTTTATATGAATATCCAGTTTACCAATACTGCCTTTTCTCCAGTACATTTTTGGTATATTTGTCAAAAGTTATATTTCTGAAGCTGTGTTAATTTACATCTCCATCTTCTTTTCCACTGATCTATTTGTCTTGGTTTGTGCCAGTACATTTTCATTTCTGTAGCTCTGTAATATTACTTGAAAATAGATACTCTGATACTTTTATGCTGAACATACAGAGTGGGTTCATGAAGAGATGGTTGTTAACCTCAAAAAGTAAAAAGGATACTTATTAAAAATCTAGGGCATAACCTAGAACAAAGGACTATATACTTTCCATGAAGGTAGAAACAACAGATAGAAACTGATGGAGATTTGTCCAAATAAGTAAGCTTGAGAAGTATATGTAAAGAAGCGAAGAACCATTAATATACACATATTTTTGAGTGTTTGGAAGTACATTATATCAGTAAAGGCATAGAGCTGAAGGGAGAATTGAGGGTTAGACTGAGACTTATGATTCACCTGTATTGATGTGTCTGTGTAGAAGAAGAGGAACCAGCAATAACTGACTACTACACCCGGTAATCAGAAGCTGTGTGTGTGTGTGTGTGTGTGTGTGTGTATGATGTTACATATTTATTCTATAAAGGATATCGTCAAACTCTTTTTCAATTATGTTAAAATGAATCGTTCTGCCTTTTATATGCATATCTAAAGGGCATTTCTTTTCCAGTAAAATTGTTTTTTCTAATATAATCATTTTTGTTATCATTAGATGAGGAATAAACTCAGTTTGATTGAAGCTGAATTTAATGCATAGTATATAGACACAAAGACAATATAGAAACAGTTATCATTAGATGAGGAATAAACTCAGTTTGATTGAAGCTGAATTTAATGCATAGTATATAGACACAAAGACAATATAGAAACAGTTAATGATTAGTATTCATGTGCTAATTTGTGAGAAAAAGTGTTATACCATTATAGTTTCATTTTCAAAGTATGGGATTACTTACAAAGTAACATATTTTAAAAGCCCAGAAAGTTTTACATCAAATAATTGCCCATTTTCTGTATTGATAATTATTTTATATAATTTTTTGGAAATGATCAATTAAAGCATTGGGTTTTTATTTGTGTGAGCTTATTATTTCACTGTTTTTTGGAAATAATTTTTTATTTATTTATTTTTTCATTTTACCTACCAACCACTGTTCTCCCTCCCTCCCCTCTCCTGCTCCCCCACCTCTCCTCCCTTTCCACCCCCCATTCACTTCTCATAGGGGGTAAAGCCTCCCTTGGGTAGTCAACACAGGCTGGCACACCAAGTTGGGGCCAGACCTAGATCCTCCTTGCTGCATCAAGGCTGAGTAAGGCTTCACACCATCCAGAATGGGCTCTAAAAAGCCAGTTCATGTACCTGGGATAGGTCTGGTCCCATTGTCTGAAATAACCTTTATTAGAAGAGATCATGTCTTAAATTTTACAAAGACCAGGCAAAATAATACATGTGTGGTAGGAGAGACAGCTTTCAACTCACAACACCCATGCCTGGCAGCTCATGCCTGTCTGTGACTCCAACTCCAAGACATCTGACACCCAAATCTAGCCTCTAGAAGCAATTGCACTCATATCCACATACCAGTACCCCAAAATGTCAAACTGTAAAATGGCATATAAGAAAAAAATAGAAAATATTTTATTAATAACATCGTACATGAACATTAACTAAACAATAACCTTATACTATGATTTATCAATAAAATTCCACTTCATTTCTCACTTCAATTTTTTATAATAGTATGTAATCCTTAGAGATTTCATTAAACATTTGCATTGCATCTCATTATTCTACTTGAAATTTTAATATTTTAAATTATGCATTAATGAAGAAGTGTACCATTCTAACAAGCAAAATAAGAGGATGAATATACTACAATTTAGCTATAATCAAAATTGGGTAGTTCTTTCACAAAGTGAGAATTCCCCATCTAGGGGATGTATTTCTTAGTGTATACCACAAATTCCCATTTTAAGTGGCTTTTACTTTTTTTTATTTTTTATTTTAATAATAGCATCACCATCTACCCTTCAAGAGAAGGCATGGAAAATAACAAGGATGTGCTTGGTGCTCTTGGTGGACAGACAGGGTGTCAGATTCTCCCTGGCATTACATTTTAAACAGAAAAGAAATGTATGTTTTGTACAGTCATAAATACAATTATAAAATTAGGAAATAATAATCCTTGACAGTTGAATCCCCAGGGACATTGATTCATTGTCCATCCTAATAAAAATGGCCATCCTTGTGATTGCCATCCCCTCACAGTCACATTTTTTTCCTTTTCTGCCATGATTTCAGATCAGCCACATGAGACGGAGCTGCTCTCTCCACACATCCTTCCAGTGTCCATTGGCAGCCAAATTCCTTACACAGTTAAATGCACAAGAAGCCTAAGCTGCCAGAAGCCATCGCTGGAAAGATATTTATTCAAAACAAACATTTCAATATACCTCGCCAACCTCCAGCATGACCTGCACAAGAAAACACAAGTTGATATCCCAGGTGTACTGCATTTTAGTAAGGTTTCAGAAAAGCATTTAACTTGCCGCTTCAAATCCTTCATGCAATAAAACATGGTGCCAATAATACATGAAAGAAATGAATTTATTTCATTTTCCAAATATCAACTTGCTGCTCCTCCACGAAATCAGAATCAGGATAGTGCTATGATGTAGAGAATGAATGAGAGGATCTATGTAAAAATGTTTGGCAGATACAATAGCACAAACCACACAACAGGTAAAACCGTTCTGATGTCCTCTGGGAGTATCTTTTCATCTGTGATTCAATCTTTCAGTTTAAAAATTTGCATTTATTGATAATTTTCTGATTAAATAATTTTATTTATATTCGATGTCTTTCTCTTGGAAAAGATGGCATTTCAATTGTAAATAATTTTGCTCATATAATGAACATACTTTTGATGAAATAAGCAAAACTATTACTTGTACATAAAATATTGGTCTAATTAAACAAAAAGATTATTCATATTTGCCACAAGAAATGGAAGTACTTATAAATTATATTTATTTATTGCAGAGAATTAACTGGTAAGCTTAGTGTCTGTTAATATGAATCATGTTATTTTTCTTTTTTTATAATTTTTTTCTTTTAAAAAATTTTCTTTCCTTTTACATACCAAACCCTGCTCCCCCTCCTTCCCCTTCTCCCACCCCTCGCCACCTCCACCCATCCCACCTCCATTCCCTCCTCATAGAGGGTACAGTGTTCTTTGGATAGTCAACACAGGCTGGCACACCAAGTTGGGGCTGGCCCTAGCCCCTCCCCCTGCATCAAGGCTGAGTACAAATCATATTATTTTCCATAATTAAGTTTGTCAAAATAAAACCATTTGATTATTGTTAACTATATAAAATATTTTTGCTTTTGTTTTTAATTCAGACAATTAAAGCATAAATTCTTCAAATAATGGACAAAATCAGGCAATTAATAATTTTTTTATAGACTGAGATCACTAGATTTTTGTGAATAAATAAAATCTTCAATTTTAATATCACATGGTATTGCCTATTTTGGACAGAAAAATATTTATATAATAAAGTCTCAGTGACGAAGGAAGGGTTTCATTATAAAGACACTGAACTTTAAAACATTTATTTTACTCTTATATTTTATGTGTTTATTTACCTGCACATGTGTAAGTGTACCGAGTGTGTGCCTGGTTCAGCTCGGGTCCAAAAGAGAGTCCTGCAGTCCCTGAAACTGCAGTTATAGGCAGTGGGTGGGCTGGCATATGGGTGATAGGAACCACACTGTTGTCCTCTGAAAGAGCCACTGTTCCTCTTAACTCTTAAGCCATTTCTTTAGCCCTAGAAACTTTTTTTTAAATATACCTAAATTCTGCTGTTGCAGTTTTTGTAACATGTGCTTGTGACCAACAAAAAAGCAAAATAAAATCAAACAAAGGACTTCCAACTACTACTTTCTAGAAACTTAGGGAAGTCAGCACATCTTGTCAGAATTGTGTATTCCAGCTTCCTTTAGTCTGTATTTCACAAGATAGCTCAATAAGCACTCCTTCACTGATGCCACTACTCTGCCTCAGAAACCTGTGCAAGTCATTTGCCATGTCAACATCAGGATGATTTAGAGAATAACTTCTTTATATTTAACTGACAAAACATGGGGGAATACTGTTGAATAATTATGAATTTGAAATAATTTGAATCATTATGCATCTTTGTAATGAGAATGTTTACAATTGGGGAAGCATCCTATTTTATATAGCTTTAGTGACCTCCACATAAAATGTTCAATGTACAATAGAAGTACAAGTACATAGCCAGGCGGTGGTGGCGCACGCCTTTAATCTCAGCACTCGGGAGGCAGAGGCAGGTGGATCACTGTGAGTTCGAGGCCAGCCTGGTCTCCAAAGCAAGTTCCAGGAAAGGCGCAAAGCTACACAGAGAAACCCTGTCTCAAAAAAAAAAAAAAAGTACAAGTACAATGCATTTAAAAAAATTTATAAACACAAGAAATTCTTGCTTGCATTGTTTACACAAAGGCAACGGACATAACTTCCAATATCCTCACATTTTTTCTAAATCTACCCCTCCTTATTCTGTTTCACTGACCTATTCTTTCTGTCTTTATATCTTATTGCTGTTGTTTTATGCACCTTGTTGAATTTCTTGGATATGTATATTTAGAGTTGTGATCAAATTTAAAACTGGTCAGTCAGTATTTGTTCATGTTCTTTGCTCCCCCAATTCTACCCTCATTAGATCTTTTACCTGCATATAAATCTTAGGGTCTCCTGACATCAAACATAATTTCTCACTTTAGTTTATTCCTCATCTAATGATAACTGTTTCTATATTGTCTTTGTGTCTATATACTATGCATTAAATTCAGCTTCAATCAAACTGAGTTTATTCCTCATCTAATGATAACAAAAATGATTATATTAGAAAAAAACAATTTTACTGGAAAAGAAATGCCCTTTAGATATGCATATAAAAGGAAGAACGATTCATTTTAACATAATTGAAAAAGAAATAAGTATGCAACTTTGTTTTTTCCCTTTTATTTTACATGAGCCCACTGGATGTTTTGAGAAACTTTGGATATTGTAAGGAGACTGAAATTCTTTAGACTGTGAAACTTTTAAAGTCAATACTGTATTTTATTGGGATATTAATATGAGGCCCTGGAGATAAACAAGAAAGAAAGAAAAAGGTTATGGCTTCATGGCTTAATGATAATGTGTTGGTGTGTCAAGCTGACAAGGGATCAATTATGCTTGTTGATTTTTTGTCAATGTGACACAAGCCAGGGTCATCTGGGAAAAGAAAATTTCAACTGAGAAAATGCCTCTATCATATTTGCCTGTAGGCAACTTTGTGACGGTATTTTCGTGATTAATTGTTGTGGGCATGCACTGCCTTGTGAGTGCACCCCCTGGACAGATGGACAATTTTATATTTATATATATAATATTTCACATACATTTCATATATATATGAAATGAGACTGAGCAAACCATAAGAGCAAGCTTGTAGGGACTGTCCTTCAGGTCTCTGCCTCAGTTCCTGCTTCCAGATTCTTGCCTTGAATTGCTGCTCTGACTTCTCTTCATTATATACATTAAGTTGTAAAGTGAAATAAACCCTTTTCTCCTCAAGTTACTTTTCTTCATGTTTTATCACAGCAACAGAAACCAAAATAAGACCCTGCTATCCCCATGCCCTTCCATCCCCACTTCATTTCAATCTCCTAGTATAATTTTCCTTTTGTACTTTTATACTATTATACTTAATTTCTCCTTCATTGGAAGATCTCTTCCTCACCCAGTGCCTTACTAACTACCTAAACAATATGGGAATTCTAAATAAAACACACACATATAAATCATAGATAACATGAAATACTTGTCTTTCTGTGTCTGGGTTACAGAATCATCCACATTCAGGGTGATTTCAGGTCAATCCATTTACGTTCAAATTTAATTTTTTTTTACAGCTGAATAATAGTTCATTTTGTAAATTTGTCAAATTTTCATTGTCCATTAATCAGTTGATCAGCATCTAGGTTGTTTCAAATTTTTGGCTATTCTGACAAAAGAAGGAATGATATGGATGAGCAAATATCTCTGTTCTATGATGTAAAAGGACTGCTAAGGACATATACAATACCCATACATCAGTGCATTGCTCAGCCTCATCAGAGAGATTCTTGCAGTATATGGTAACGAACACAGAACCCCACAACTGCTCAATATGTAGAGCATGAGAGACTTTAGAATGCTCAGCACTAAATGGGATGGATGTCTTATCCCTTCCCTCCACTTAAAGTTCAGGAATCTATGAGGAAGGAAAGGTGGAAAGATTTAAGAGGCACCAGTGATTGATGATTTCATTGAATTATTGTTTTCCAGACATTACAGGGAAGATAAACATATAAACTCACAGAGACTGTAACAGCATGTGCAAGATTTACACAAGGTCGAAATACCTACATGGAGTAGTGTAAGTGGGCAGCAATTCCCACCCCTGGTCAATGAAGTATTCACAATTGTCTCAATGCTGGGGAAAGTCAACTTTTTGTCAATGGAGTGCCACTAGGTATATCAACCAATCTCCAGGGCAGGCTCCATCCAAACTTTTTTTGTTTTTGTTTTTGTTTTTTTGGTTTTTTGAGACAGGGTTTCTCTGTGTAGCTTTGCACCTCTCCTGCAACTCACTTGGTAGCCCAGGCTGGCCTCGAACTCGCAGAGAGCTGCCTAGCTCTGTCTCCCAAGTGCTGGGATTAAAGGCGTGTGCCACCACTACCTGGCTCTAAGCTTATTTTTAAAACTAGTAATGTGGTGGAGTGATGGCTCAGTGAGTAAGAGTGTTTTCTGTGTAGATCTGAAGATCTGTCTTCAGTGCAGCACCCAGGGAAAAGGCAAGTTATGGTCAAGGTTGTACCTGCAATCTCAGTATTGTGAGCACTGGAGATAAGGTAACTGAGACTTGGCAGTCAGCAGCCTAGCTCCAATTTCTCAAGAGACCCAAAAGAAGAAGAAGAGCTAAAGAACAGTACAAATAGATATTGCACCTAAACGTACACATAAACGTACACAAAAACTACACACATATAACCTGTACTATCTGTTACACACATACACACACACACACAAATAAAAACATTGTGATAAGACACTTAATTGAAAATTAAACATAAGGTGTGTTCTCTTTTGAGAATGTTAGGATATATTTAAGGTTCTCTTTAAATTATCAATGCAAGTCACTGAAGATATATTTTATTGTTAAATTGTAAAATTAAACACACACACACATATATATATATAATTTAAAATTATTCATGATGAAAAATTGTTAATGTGTTCTTCAGTTTTAACTGGTTATTGTAAGAGATTCCAGAAAGCATTACAAAGTAACAACAATGTTTCCACTTCTACTGATTAGTTAGTAGTGACAAGTCGATTTCTACCAACACACTGTAAACCAGACAACATCTATAAGGAAGGCAAATACAGGGGGAGCATTAAGTGTCTGGAAATAGGAAAATGATTTCCACTCATGGACAGTTGAAATGCACTAGGGAAGACAGAGAGAATAATGACACGTCTGGTCTTATTTTGACAGATGTGTGACAGCACCATTTCTTTCCCTGATAGACAAACCTAATCTTTGAAATATGTTTGAAGGCTCCTTACACTTGAGCTTGTTTCTTTCACATTGTCAACGATCAAAGCTTAAGTTCAACTAAACGGAAAATAATGTCTATTGTTCCCGGTACATAATAGCTAACCTGATTCTTTTATCTTTCATTACAGATTTGGATTTACATGAGTATTAGCAAAAAGCTTCAGAAAGCAGGCATATAGGTCACTCCTTCTGTCTTTATTATGCCCATACCACTCCTTTGTTAACACTGTAGGAATCATTATTATGTTATTAAAAGTAACATTGTAAATATTCTCATCATACGAAATTACAAGTCACTTTTACAATAATCGAAACAACCTAAATAAAATCATATTATAACACCAAAAACTGATTATCACTGTTAAATAGGTCAGAACTTCTGTGCTCCTACAGTCTTGCCATATATATTTCTGTTATCCTAGTGAGTAGAATATTGCATGGTTTTCAGCATAAAGAGAGCTAGGATGCACAGTTAATGAAACCCATATATTAGAATTCGTGCCATTTCTATAGATCATGAGTACCAAACTTACTCTAATTCTTTTATTGAGTAGAAACAACATTATAAAATATAATCTCATGTATGTAATTCATATATAGCAGTAGTATTAATTTAGAGTGGAAAAGTAATTGCATCCCCTGTTTCAATATTAATATTTCCTGATTTGTTTTCATAGCTAACCAAGTAAAATAACAATATACTACCAACATATCTGTATACTTCAGCTGTCTCTAAAATGTATTCTGAAATGACTCATATCAACACTTCAATGCAATGTAATACATATGTACACATGTGCGTGATTTGCAGATTGCAAATAAGTTCATAGGTTGTAAGGATCACATTGAAACAAAAATCATTATTAATAATAACTGTGTTGAATCTCTTAACAAAAATCAGGGTCAAGTTTATAAGGAATCCAAATTTAAGCTTGGAGGTGAAACACAAATTTAATGTCTAAACTTGAATAGAAGGATTTTTTTTTAGCTACATCTGTTTTAAATCTAATTCAATAAAAATTTGTGAATTTAATAACTCTCACCTCATGTTTAAATTCCCTTCTACCACTGGCTGAGACATTTAATATATGTTCTCAATTTAGCATAAATGATTTAGTTGTAGAACATTTTTAAAGTACTCTGATACTGACTAGAATTGTTCCCGGGATATGTAACTTTAATATTTTATGCTTGCATTTCCCACATGATTGAGTATTGTCAAGCAGCTCAAAGACCTAATATCGCTGTAGGCCTATCTATATGTCCATACTATCACTAGCACAGGGCTCTTTAGGTTCATGCTACAGCTCATGGCCAGTCTAACATACGGAGCTCCACAGGATAAGTGGAGATTTTCCCAGAGTGCCCATGCTAGTATGACATTATTTGATTCTTTCCCTTACTGTTAATGTGATGATTAATATGGAACCAAGGCATCTTTATGAATCCTGTGAAACCTGTGCTCCTTCTCTACTTGGCAGTTAAGCAGTTCATTTAAATGGAAACCACACCAGGTCAGTTAGCAGTGTTATTCTGTGTGGTAGTAATTGCATGGCACACTACCGTCAAGCTCCTTCAAACCATTTATTTTTTTTTCTAAATGCGTTTTTTGCTTCGTATTTCTTTTCCAAATGGAAATGAAGGCTATTAGTTCTACAAACACCATTAATCAGAGAAGATTCATTTATTGTCGCTTTCTCTCTTTTTATCATGGTTCTTGTGCTTTCTCGTGAAAGTCAGGTCAATTCACATCATATATTCAACTGGTATGAACAAATAGATGTTATTAGAAGTGTTGAGCTTTACTTGATGTTTTGGCTTTATTACAATCAGCTCTGTACAAAAAAAATATCAGGACAAAATAAGGAAGCTTTGAAAATCATCTTTTCCTTCCATGAAAACTATACACAAGGACTTGTACTATTATTTTAATATGTGCAGGTACAATTTTAGCCATTTGTCATACTGTAGTTTAATAAGCAGCCAGAGCTGTAATTGTGCTACAGCTTTCAGCGGCATGCATTGCTGAGGATTTAAATAGCTTTTCCCATTCCTGATGATTGCATAAAGGCGATGATTTTATTTGGAAGTAGTTCAGGCCACCTACTAACTGCATAACTGAAGAAAATTCTCCTAAAATTTTACAGTAAAGGCAAGGATGAGCCATAAATTGTGTATGGGATGAATTCAGCTCTATTTTGTTGGGACAATCATCAGCTCTGTAAAAGTCTTTTCATGATAGAACAACTTCACAACAACCCATTAAACCATCATTGTCCCTCTCTACCATCTTCCTGTTTTCCAAATCATTTATGAATGATGAAGAAAACAGCATTTCATGTTGTTCTGACAGGTTTTCAGATAAAACCACATGTGTATTTTGTACACACAAGCACATAGGGTACAATTTATGGAGTCAGAATGGCTCCGTTAGTTTTGCCACTCTGAATGAAAGTTGGTTTCACTCATCAATTCACATTCCATCATCTTTCACCAGTCTCTGAAGTTCCAGGATGCACACTGCATGGGGTACTTGTCATTTGTACAAGGAAAGAAATAAGAAATGATATAAACCAATTTCCCTTGACAGCACAGACACAGATGGAGATGGCATTTGGACCATATTGTCTGCTTGAGGGTCATTCCTAAAGCCATTAGCTCTCATAACAATGAAACCAGAATTATTTATTTCCCTGCAATTTTCTGATGTGGTGTAAACAGTGTTACCTTGGGGGCCTAAGTTTCCTTCTAAAAGGTTGTGTTGTCCTTGAGAAGAAACACCACATATGGCAGAATATTTGTGGCTGATGAAAGTAAAAATTACAAATTAGACATGAGTTGTTACACAAAATACAGAAATATTAGCAAAGACCAAGAGATGGCTCAGAGGGTGGAGGCACTTGCCACTAGGCTTCACGACCTGGATTCAATCCACTCCCCACATGGATTAGGGAGAGAACTGATTAGCACATGTTGTCTTTTGAGGTTCACATTTACGCTATGCCATGCACCTTCCCTCCTACTCTGAACAACTGATTAAAAACAAATACATGTAATTATTAGAGGAACAAAAGATTTGTTATATAAAATTGGACTTTCATCACTATTGGTATATTTATAAAGCAGATAAGCTTTCTTACAAGTCTTTACCTCTTAATTTTTTTTCATTCAGTCCCTTGAGAATGTTATTGGAATCCATTCTTATATTTGTTTGTTCTTTTGGTTAGACAGGGAATAGATGTTCATGAAAACTGAAGCATGCACCAGACTCTCTTTTACATCATAAAACAATACACATCAAAGAGAACTATGAAAGGAATCCTGTGTAGCATGAATTGTTAGAAGGTCTTATTAAAAATAATTTAAAAAAAACAACCTGGAACTAGGTATTAGGTTGAATGCTGGAAGATCAGAGAAGCAGAACAAGTCACAGCCACCTCACCTTGCCAATTTCTCATCTGATCCTGTTTCCTCAGACTGGAAACCTCTGAGTCCGCAAACAAATGGATCTCAGCAGAACTGCTGCTCAAAATCCTAAAAGCTTAACCAGGCCTTAGTTCCCGGTTTTCACGCCTTATATACCTTTCTGCTTCCTGCCATCACTTTCTGGGATTAAAGGCGTGTGTCACCATGCTGGGCTGTTTCTAGTGTGGCTTTGAACTCACGGAGATCTGGATGGATCTCTGCCTCCAAAATGCTAGGATTAAAGGTGTGTGTGCCACAATTGTCTGGCCCCTATGTCTGTCTAGTGGCTGTTCTGTCCTCTGACCCCAGATAAGTTTATTAGGATGCACAATACAACGGGGAACACAATATCACAACAGTCCTGACCCTGAGATTTTGTATTGAATTTCAGTAATGATGGAGTTTGACTTGAATCCTACTAGAAAAGACAGATGGAAGCAATAAGAACAAGTCAATGACATAGAACCAAAATATGAAAAGCTCCATAGGAAAAATGGGACAGGGTAAATGGGAGGAGGGGTAACACCAGAGCAAGGGTCAGAAGAGAAGGGCAGCCAGTATTACAATCCCATGTCTCAGTCAGTAAGCCTCTTTAAAATGTGACATTTGAACCGAGTCTCAGTGAAGAAGTCATCATCAGTATGGCTTAGAGAAGGGCATTCTGAGAGGAGCACTGTTCTAAACAAATCACTAAGATGGGAGTATACTGAGTGTATTCATGGAGGAAACTGTGTCCAGCATAGCTGTCTAACTAAATGAGTAGCAGACAGCTTATAAATGAGAGCATATAAGTACTATGTCAGATTTGAGAAGTGTTTCAGGTCTGTTTTTTACTGTTGTTATTTTTACATTAGGTCACGTTAGTATCTCTGAGTATCACTTTCAAAGAAATGAGGTGACTTTGAGGGCTGTTGGAGGCAAAGAACAACAGTCTAACTTTTTAAGTTGCTAAAAATGGAGCAAAGGTTGGAATTAAGAAATCCTTCTAGCATGCTTGTGTGGTGGTATTGTGTTCCCTGAAATATTGTGCACTCTAATAAACTTATCTGGGGACAGAGAACAGGACAGCCACAATCTTAAACATAGAGGTTAGGCAGTGGTAGCACATGTCGCTAATCCTAGCATTCCAGAGGCAGAGATCTACCTGGATCTCTGTGTGTTCAAGGATACAGCCAAGCATGGTGACTCACACCTTTAAACCCAGAAAGTGAGCCTTTAATCCCAGGAAGTGATGGCAGAAAGCAGAAAGTTATATAAGGTATGAAAACCAGGAACCAGAGTTAGTTAAGCTTTTGGCTGGTTAAGCTTTTAGGCTTTTGAGCAACAGTTCAGCTGAGATTCATTCTGGATAAGGACTCAGAGGCTTCCAGTCTGAGGAAACAGGATCAGCTGAGGAATTGGCAAGGTGAGGAAGCTGTGGCGTGTTTTGCTTCTCTGATCTTCCAGTATTCATCCAAAAAACTGGCCTCAGGTTTGATTTAATTAATAAGACCTTTTAAGATTCTTGTTACATGTTTGTGATAAGCTAAGATAAAGAAAAACAGATAATATATAAAATACTCAGCATAGTCTATGTACTCAAGGCATTCTTGGTAGGAAGCAATGGCCTGTGAAATAGGAATGATTATATACATTGCCACATGCAATGACTATACTTAGGCTATACTATAGCATCCAGGAGAATAATCTTTTGTGACTGGGAGAAGAAATTGTTTTACAAAAGAAGTCACAAAATTTCCTCTTTTTGGAAAGTAATTTAAGTGAACAGAATTTGAATCTTTCCAAGTGATAAACCAATTTCCCCAAATACTAAGTCAAAATAAATTGACAAGTCTCACTGAAGGAATGAGCATCCAAGCACATAACATTAAACATTGCATAACATGCAAAATTTGCTGATGGGTGTGCATGTGTGCACTTACCATCTCATTTGGTGTCAAAAGGATTATTCAAGTATACTGTATCATTTCAATTTCAAGGCATTAGCTCTATAATAAAGACAGAATGGGCCTACCTTCCCTATTTATTTTTTATGTTCCACTTCCTTGTCATTTGAATTTGTTCTCTCTCTTCTTTGAGGTATTTTACCCCCTTGATTGGCATCAAAATCCATACCAATGATTAAGACTTGCAAATATTTACAAAAGATTAAATAGGTTGGAAGATATGTCAACAAGCCCACATTTATACAGGAGAGAAATAGATTATAAAGAATATAAATTTCATGAATTATGGCTTATTGTAAATCACCATTGAAAAGACTCCATAATTCATTGGTTTCTAAATGAAAATGTACTCATTCAACTGTGAGAGATGCTAATATGTTGAAATACAAAAGTCAAGAGCTGTTTTGTGTTTTCTAAAATACAAAACTGAAAGAATTAAATTGAGTTCAATTGCATTTTATTTTCAATTAGTCACATGCATATTCAAAATGTCTAGTTTTATTGAAGTAGATGAAGTAATGTTGCAAATTATATAGAATCTATAATATGTATTCAGCACACATTGTAAAATACCACATAAGAAATGACTCAGATGACACCTTACAACGTTGATATCCAAGTGTCTGTTAAAATTGCCCTTTTATTACTGGTCCTAAAAAGGAGACTAAATTTGGAGTAGTAAAGAACATCTCATAGCACCCAGTGTAGAACTACCAACAAAGAATTATCAGAATCCCAAAATGTTTCCTTTTTGAATACTGCATGAAATTTGTGTTTGCTTTAGAAATATATGTTACTAATTACACAGACCACATTTATTTATAGTTGAATAATTATGAAGAAAATAGACATGTAAATTATGAAACAAAATGTCCTGAGAATTAAAACTGATATTCATTTTTATGGAAAGTAAATCTCCTTGAGTCCTTCTTTATCATTTGTATTGAAGGTAATTTGTCATTTTTAAAGGTAGAAAGGATAATTTTCTGTGGTCACTCAGAAAAAAATTATTAAATAAAGATAGGGCATTACAAATCTGTATGTAAATGAATCCTTTACTGTGGTGAAGTGGTGTAGCTTGTCAGTAGCTCTCTTGACATAGCCCGTCACAGGATTCACTAACATTGAACCTCCTTCATCTAATGAAAAGCCGACTAACTATAGCCAGCTGAAAATTTACAAATGAAGCTAATGCAGGATTCTCAAAAAAAATAAATTGTTCATAGAAAGGTGAAGAACCTTTCCTTCAAAAGGCACTTCAAAAATGTGTCTAACTTCAAGTGAATATGCAAACAATGTGTTCTGTTTGGGAAAGTGGCCACTCAGGGTTTGTGTCTTAAGTATGTAATGGCCTTGTGCAACAGCAGATGGGCTCCAAGCATCATCACACATACCATTCAGCATGAATGAACAAGGAAAGCATTTTTCGAAATCACATCTTGACTGAAGAAGGACTTTTTTTCCTAATTAGAAAATAATTTAAACATCTTCGCAATTCCACATCTGTGTCCTCTTGAATTAGACAACACACTTACTTTAATCTATCTCTTAAAGGCTACTGTTGAAAGGGCGGTTGAACAAAATAGATCTACTTGACAGGCAAAAACACTACCCTGGTTGGGACAGCCTAGGCTGTCTGTGTTACCAATCTGCTGCCAAGAATGAAAAATTAATAGCTTAAGAGTAAAATCAATGTTCTTCTATTAAGAAAAAATGCCTAATAAGATGACTGATAAGAGAAGTACGATCTTTAAACAGGTAGAATATATAGCCAGAATCTACAGGCTTCAATTTTGATTATTGACAAAAAAATCAGATATTATTGTTTGTGATTTTCTTTTGTATAAAGATCTTTTAAATTTACAGAATTCCATGTATTTCCACTGGGATTTTTAAGACTTCAGAAGAGTATATAATGAAATAGTCATTATATAATAGACAGAGAATTCTTGCTTGAAATGGTGGGGTTCCAGAAACATGATGGTGGTGGCTTCACAGAACTGTAGCTATTTAGTGACACTGAATTAAATACTTTAAATGACTGCCATCACACAGAGAAGAATCTTGGAAAGAAGCAAGACAAGTACTCTATAAAAGAAATAAAATTGGAAGGCATGCATTTTTCAAAAAAAATTTTTAACTTCTGTAATAGTACTTATTCATAATCATTAAAGCCATAGTTGAGATGAGGTAGCCCTTTCCCTCTACACTGTTGCTCTTTACCATTTTGTTTCCAGGGTATACTAATGTTCCTGGTATGTATTTAGAAGAACTAATATCTATATTAATCCTCCAAATCACAAACATAAAAGGAAGTAAAGGGGAGAAGGGAAAAGTGGGAAGGAGAGAATGCAGTGATGGAAGAGTGAGAAAATGGGAAGGAGAGAGAAAGAAATGAAACTCCTTTCCCTTTATGCTTTCATTGGGGATTTGAGGATGCTCTTTGTAGATCCAGTGAAACTAACAATAATTCTGCATCACAGACAATATTTGAAGCATCTAAGGTATTAAAAGCACCATTACATATTTTTAAACTAAGTACATTAATTAGTCTGAGGGCATTAGCACTTCAGTCTTCTCTCTTGATTACTGTGAAATATTTTCCCACATATATAATCATTTGACAATAATTGGAAAGAAGTGTTATAGGAGAATAACATTAAAACTTAGGAGATATTAAGTGGCTAAAAAAGTGGGAAGAGAGAAATGCTGGTTTAATTGCCTGCATTCATATTCTTTCCATGAGAAGTACAAGTGGTGATAGCTGTATCAGAGATGGCCTGGAGAATGCTGATGCTTATGTTCTGACAGTATAGGAAATGGACGCACTTCTTTCTGCATTCTAGAAACACCTTGCAAGCCAAAGGATCCAAGGAAGAATTAGAAAGTGCTAAGTATTCTAAGTATTTATTGAGAATTCTGAATTGAAATAAATAAAAGTACTGGTCCCAACAATAGAAATCATCCCATGCAAATAAAGACATTAAGCAATCAACTAACTTATAATATATTTAATAAAAAATAAGGATTGTGAAATGCTAGATATGAAAACACTCAGACCAAGGCATTCTTAATTTATCTCCCTATTTCTTCCCTTTTTTCTTCCATTTCTTCTTCCTTTTTATTCCATTTCCACTTACTGCTACTTATTTTTATTGAATGGACATCATTTCTCATATGACAACTTGATAAAAACACATTTGGAATTAGCTGAAGTGTAATACAAGTATATATAGTAATAATAAGAAACGTGACACATATTTTAGCTTTGTCAAAAATATGCATGCACAGTAGATTTGATGTTTTGTTATTGTTTAATTCATGGTACTGTATTGTATTTCTGTGGCCATATGAAAATACCTTCAATAAACAACTTAAGGAAACATTTATTCTACTTTTGATTTCAGAATTTCATTCTCTAGTCACTTGTATTGGTGCAGTACACAGAGGACTGAATGTCAGCCCCAGGAAACATATTCATCTCAAGGTAACTGGGATATAAAATGAGAACAAGGGGAATGGACCAAATATCCCCACCAAGTAAGTGTATGCTGTCATGCCTACTTCCTAAAGGTTCAACTGTACTCCAACAGCATCACTCACATGCTGGACCTTTAACAAATGGACCTCCTTGTTACCTAGTTTCTCTAGGGCTGTGAATTGTAGCCTGTTAGCCTTTGCTTTACATCTACTATCCATTTATGAGTAAATACATACCATGTTTGTCTTTCTGGGACAGGATTACCTCACTCAGGATGATGATTTTTTTCTTGTTCCATCTATTTGCCTGCAAGTTTCATGATGTCATTGATTTTTTTACCACTGAGTAATACTCCACTGCATAAGTGTACCACATTTTTTTCATCCATTCTTCAGTTGAGGGACATCTGGGTTGTTTCCAGGCTCCGGGTAATATGAATAATGCTGCTATGAACATAGTTGAGCAAGTGTCCTTGTGGTATGATTGAGCATCCTCTGGATATATGCCTAAGAGTGGTATCACTGGGTCTTGAGGTAGATTTATTCCCAATTTTCTTAGAAACAGCCATATTGATTTCCAGAGTGGCTATACAACTTTGTACTCCTGCCAGCATGGATTTCCCTGGGAAGGGGAAATAAATTAGATCTCCTGGGTAAACCAGGGGCAAAGGGATGGGGTAGAGGGGAGGGGATGGAGGATGGGAACAAGAAAGATCAAATGGCTGAGTTGGGGGAGGGATGGAGAGGGACAGCAAGGAAAGAGATATCTTGATATAGGGGGGCATGATGGGGTTAGGAAGAAACCTGGTGCCAGGGAAAATCCCAGGAATCCACAATGATGACCCTAGCTAAGACTTTTAGCAATAGTGGAGCGGGTGCCTGAACTGGCTTTCTCCTGTAATCAGACTGATGACTACCCTAATTGTCATCATAGAACCTTCATCCAGTAACTGATAGAAGCAGATGCAGAGATCCACAGCCAAGCATTAGGCTGAACTCCAGGAGTCTGGTTGAAGAGAGGGAGGAAGGATTGTAGGAGCCAGAGAGGTTAAGATCATGACAAAGGAAGCCACAGAAACAGCTGATTTGAGCTCATGGGAGCTCATGGACTCTAGACCAACAGCTAGGAAGCCTGCATGGGATCTACCTAGGCCCTCTGCACGTGGGTGACAGTTGTGTAGCTTGGTCTGTTTGTGGGATTCCTAGCAGTGGGATCAGGACCTGTCCCTGCTGCATGAGCTGGCTTTTTGAAACCTATTCCCTTGCTCAGCCTTGATGCAGGGGAAGGAGCTTAGTCCTGCCTCAACTTGATATGCCATGCATTGTTGACTCCCAAAGGAGGCCTTACCCTTTCTGAGGAGTGGAGGTGGGGTTGGGGGGTGGGGTAGAAAGGAAGTAGGGGAAGGGAACAGGAGGAGAGGATGGAAGGAAAACTGTGGTTGGTTTGTAAAATAAATGAAAAAATTAATAAAAAATAAACAATAAAGAAATAACTTTAGGACACAGAAAAAAAAACAAAACAAACAAACAAACGGACCTCTGGGAGATGCAGAAGATCTAAGCAGGGAAAATACAAAGAGGATAATAGAAGTTAATTAATCATTTCACACCCCACTGTCTCTCCCATCCTTGTTCCCAAAAGGCAATCCCTTCAACTCATGACGGTTGTTATTTCTAGTATATCTCCATGAGTTTAGAGAACAATTAAAAACAAAAATGTTAGACCGTCAGTGTAGGAAGCATCTACTGACTCTTTTGTGTGGACAAAAATGTACCTTCTTACATGAGAAATGCCACCTCTCTCCTTTTTTCTATTAGTCTCTTGTTTTGTTTAGATCTCTGCTGAATTTATATTACAGCTGGTGTTAATTTGGTTCTAATTACTTTTGAGACGAATGTTAAATTATGTTTCCTTTTTATTGGGTATATTTGACTTAATTTACAACATTGCTTTTCATCTGATGGTGTATTGCATAGTATATAAGTGAATTAAAGTAGGAAATTACAAAAAGTATTGTGTTCCTATAATTCTGACATGAGAAACTAGGTGCTGCCAGATTAAAAAAGAAGAGGAAAAGGAAATTCACTTCACAATTTTCTAACAATTGCTTGATAAGCTATTCCATGACACAAATATATAAACTTATTTTATGTCATTTTATACAGTTATAAGTCAGTCCTACAGAGAGTCTTCGGATTTATGCACAGAAAATCCCTAGAAAACCTTTTCGTAAGGATAGAGAGCCAAGGGAATCTGTATCTAGCGCCTAGCAGCAGCAGCAACAGGAAGGAATTCAGGTCTCCAGTATCCCCTAGAGACACTGTCTTTCCCTATCCACTACCAGATTCATACAGCAGTGGGCAGGATGCAAGCATTCTGAGTCTTGGGCTCTTGTCTCTTTTTCCTTCAGACATAAAAATTCTCAATGTTAGGTTAGATCATTTGTATCAGTTTTGTCCTTCCAAAAGGATCTACCCATCTTCTGTGAAAACTGTTATAACAACACAAAACATTCTGTATATGTGTGCCTGGTCATTAGGAAATCTCCTAGACTATTAACCTTTCTTTTCAAACTTCTGTTCTAATTGAATCAGCTAGTACCTGAACTAGGAGGCACAGCAAATAGTCCTTCTCCATACTTTTGCATATCTTCACTCTCAAGTTCAACATTTTAGGTCTTTACTTCTATTCAAATTCTCAACACTAATCTTCTCATTTCTCACTCTACCTATTACAAAGATTTCATTCCAATAAGAAGACAGAGGTCAGGCAACAGTGGTTTTGCATTTCTGCCACAAGATCTGCCAGGCTTATTGCTGTACTGTGCTACTACTCCCTCTGGATGCAAACAGTCCTTCTTGACAGGAGCAGAGAGACTAACAGACCTCAAGAAACTCATGGGAAATGCATAGGACTTATGAAAGCCTTCTCTGAGGTGATGTAATCAGAAAAGAAGATCAGGGGAAGAGGAGAACTTTCACTGTTGTAAGTGCCAGCAAGTCGTGTGGGAAACTAGCAATGCTGATACCAGAAATATTAAGGAGCTCTGGTGAAGTCATCACACTTTACTAGGGGAACTGTGCCTTCTTGGGGTACTTAGGTTCATTAACAAAATATTTTGTAAATAGACAAAAGGAACCCAGAGAAGATTTTTTTTTCAATTTAAAGAAAGACCTTAGGACAGGCAAGCTGCAAATTCTAGAAGCTACTAGGAAGAGGAGGAAGGCAGGGAAGAAACTGTGAAAATGCAATGCCATTTGGATTAAAACTGGCACAGACATTAGCTACATGGCAAAAAAGCAGGCACACTTTGGGAAATGAAGCATTGCAGAAAGATTAAAAAATTCAAATTACAGCAGAAAGAATGCATAAGCCCCACAGAGCATCTGGGAATATATATGTAGATATAGATAGATAGATAGATAGATAGATAGATAGATAGATAGATAGATAGATAGATAGACAGATATATGACAAGGAAATGAAAACATTACACTTTTCTGAACTAACACTTATAAAGGACAACCCAACAGAACCTCATTTCCGTTCATAGAGACTAGGCCAGGTAGTTGGAATTTTGAAAAAGAAAAGTGTATGATCTCATTAAAGGTTAATTATTCCTTCTATCTCCTTAAGGGGTGGTCCTTTGATCCAGTGATTGGCTGGCCCAATTGGATTAACTCTTTAAGAGGGACTAATGGTCTTAGAGGAGAATCCACCATCCCCACTGTACAAAATGATCATAATTCCTAATTGCATTCTAAAACTTGCCTTTATGCACATACATAAGCATAGCTCTCATTCATGATCAAAGAAACTTTCCTTTAGCAAATGGAGACAATTGCAGAAAAGCACAATTGGTCAAGATGACTAGATCCAATGATCATCAGGTGCCCAGACCCAGGGGATATGTTCACACCACATTACATCCCTCCCCTGACACACACAAGCACAGGTTTCATGCATGTAATAATAATAATGAAAGAGAGGTAAGGAATGGAACTAGCTGGAGGTAGGGTTCATTGTGGTGATATACTGTGTACACTAATAAACTTATCTGGGGATTAGAGGATAGAGCCAGCCACTAGATTAGACATAGAGGCCAGACAGTGGTGGCACACACACCCTTAATCCTATCACTTGGGAGGCAGAAATCCATCTGGATCTCTGAGAGTTCAATGCCACACTAGGAACAGAGTCAGGCAGTAGTGGCCCATGCCTTTAATCCCAACACTTGAGATCTCATGCCTTTGCTTAGAAAGCACACATGCCTTTAATCCAAGGAAGTGACATGGCTGGGTGGAGAGCGGTATATAAGGCGTGGGGAGACAGGAACTAAGAGAAGTTCAACTGAGACCCTCAGGAGTGAGGACTCAGAGACTTTCAGTCTTAGGAAATAGGATCAGCTGAGGAGTTGGTGAGGTGAGGTTGGCTGTGGCTTGTTCTGTTTCTCTGATCTTTCAGCTTTCACCCCAATCTCTGGCTCCATTTTTTTTTTATTAATAAGGCCTTTTAAAAATCATGTTACAGTACATGACAGAGGATGTAATGAGGAAAGGGATGTGGGAAATAATATAATTATATTTTAACTATTTTTTTAAAAACTTTAAAAATTCCTTACCCTCCTATTTCCATGAGCCACTCTCCTATTTATCATCCTATTCCCCACAACAAACTGCTTAATAAATATATATTATTTGTATATATTATCAAGAATTTCATTTCCACTCTTGGTTAAATTCAGTTTGAGTAGATGTTTTGTTACTATCTTTTCATTCTCCTACTCAACCCCTTCAGGCTCAAATGACAGAACTAATGATGTGTGAGAGAAAGAATCAGTTATAATCTGGTGGTGCTAACTTGCATGAACTTAGTAAAAATCACTTTCTCCTCTCAAAACACTGCCTTAGCCTTAGCCTTTCTGCAGTACAGGAAGGCTGAGTTGGGAGTTGCCAGTCAGACATAGAGGAAGCAAGATGTAAAAGTACTGATAAGTTACAAGCCACGTGACAACTTATAGATTAATAGAAATTGGTTAATTTAAGATATAAGGACTAGATAGCAAGAAGCCTGCTATGGCCATACAGTTTATAAGTAATATAAGTCTCTGTGTGTTTACTTGGGTCTGAGTGGCTGCAGGAGCCAAGTGGACACAGGAAAACTTCAGCTACACAGTATCAAGTCTATTTTTGTTTGGTCTCTTCAAACTCCTCCTGTCATTCTACTTCACTCCCATATCCATTTCCTAAATGCCAAGGGAAACAGTCATTTTGTGATGTGCCTGCCACCAGGCCCTCTGTGAAATCATCATTTCAGGTAATTTTTCTTGAACTTCAGAAGTCCACATTCTCCTACCTTCCTAATTCATCATTCTCCCATCTCTAATACCAGTCCCCCAAATACTAATCTAGATGTATTCCCTCACTGTTTACCAGCACTGCGATCCAATGCTAAATGTGAACTTTCTGCTCTCCAGTTCAGTTCTGAAAAAGGAAGGGAATACATGTTTTTTACTATTATTTGGGTAATGTTTTGTGATAATATGTATAAGGTACATACAAATCACAGAGCCTAGGTCATGATATGAAGGCAGTAAATATGGACTCCCCTCCTTTCTAGGTTTTCTTTTCCTTTTGCTCCTAACACCAAGCACAATGACAGGACCAGCAAGTACTAGCGGATGTGCATGAGTGAAACCATTTTGCTGTTGCTATTTTCTTTTTTATTCATTGTACATAATCTCCACCAAATTTAATGACAAACCCAATGGGACCCTTGCTGTAATTGTGGCCAGAGCCAAGGACACAGACAACTCATGCAGCTGGAATGGATTCCTTACAGCATGAAAAATGGATTCTAAGACCAAAGGTCTAAGGGGAAGTGGTGTGTCTTTATTACCTAGCCCAGGAGCCATTTATGTCACTTCTGTTGGGTACTGTCAGTCAGAACTGGTAAACAAAGTCTGACTCCTGTTCAAACAGAAAACAGTAGCCTTCACCTTTGGGGAAAAGTGATGTCAAATCATTTGCACATGGGTTTTAAAGATACTCCAAACCCATGCATCAGGTCCTATACAAGGTCATCACAAATATCATAGATGTAACATCTGGATATGGAATCCAGTTGAGTAAAGGGAAAATGAAGTAAAACAAACCTTGGGTAGAACACCAAAGTTCTGGGTAAAACTCTGGTTATGTTCAACTCAAAGCTAAGTGGATTTTAACCATAAGCAAGTTAGTTCATTTGGAGCCTTAGTTTCTTACTTCTAAAGAATACTGATTATTAAAAAGCAACATCAATATCATGAAGATAAATAGACGATTTAACTGATGAAATACCTCCAAGTAGGCTGTGCAACACAAGTAAGGTCCATCAGAAGACCAGAATTATAAGGGCAACACTCTTCACATTTGGCCCAGAGGTGCTAGATCTGCCCTCATTAACCTAAGATTTGCTTTTTTGCTCCTGGCACTGTAGAATCTTTGCTCTTTTATTTTCTTTTTATAAGAACTAAATTTTAAAAGATGCCATCACTTTTATGTAGGTACAAGAAAGCATATTAAGCTCTTGAAGCAAGATGTTGTATGTGTCTTCTGTAATTTTCTCAACACTACACAATGATGTGCCCTCTTAAGTTATTTTAAAAAAGTAATAGTGAATGATATTTCACAATCCATGCATGTTCTATTTTAAAAAATTAAAAAAAGAAGATTCCCATGTTTGTTGAAAATGTCAAGGAACATCAAAGAAGATATGTGATATTTAAACTACTAAGAACCCCAAAACCCAATATATAAAATAAAAGGGGTAATGAGTGTCTACTCTGTTCAATATCACCTTGCATTAGTGCAGCTAATTTTCTTCAACTGATTTATGTGATGTTCTCACCATCTGATTTTCTCATTAAGTTTACAATTCCCCATATCCACCTCTATCTACAATTCTTCATCTTTCAGTCTTTGGCAGACAAGGATGTGCCTCACACCCCTTAGCTATAAATGAATACATAGGTGCACCGATGACTGGATTCTAGTGATTGGGAGTTCACTGAAATGCTTAAGGATATATAAAGGAAAACATTATGCAAATTTGGCTACCCTAAGCTGAAATAAAAGTCATAAGACCATGTTAAGGTACTTTAAGGATAGCAGGCAACAAATCACAACCCACATCTATGAACTATTACTAAAAATGATATGACAAAAAGTATAATCAAATGACTAATTAGTAATTCAAAAATTTACAGAAAACAAACCCAGACTGAAAGTACACATGGACTGTGCCAAGCATTATTAAAAGCTACAAGTTATGTATCGAAGACATAAAGAAATGTCATCCCATTCAGCTGTCCAGGGTCTAAGACATCATATGGCTTGATGAGGCTCATGGTAGTAAAAGCTACACTAGGAATTTCTCATACACTGATTCATGTTAGCCCACAATATTAGACAATGACAAGTGAATATGAATATATATAATAAAAAGTAATTATTTTCACAAATCACTCTTACTAGTAACTGCATCTGTTAAAATTACTTGTATGAGCAGAAAGGTTCACTGAGTGCGTTTTGTGAGACAGAAGCCAAATTACACGCCACCTAGGTCTAAGACGACCAGACTTTCATAATGAGATGATGTGTATAGATGAATTCCCGTAATAAATATTCAGAAAAGAGTATATTTAAATATGTTTCTTTGAGGTTTGAACTAGTTGTTACTAGTGTTTCATGCAGGTGTACACAAATCAGTGCAAGGTAATAAAATCAGGTCAGTAGGCAAGTGTGTAATGTTGGCACATGCACAGAGTCCACTTTCAAGCCTCTCCATAGGAAGATCTACTTTAAGAAATGAGGCCTTTGCAGTTTGGAACATAATGTTCAGTGACAGTTTGAAACCTGAGTTTGCAACATGTTAGGTTCCCAACAGTGTTCATAGAAGCAAAGTGACATGTCCTATAAAAGTATGTTAGCTGACTCAAAAAAATCACTAGTGAACCCGTGACATCAGTCCACAGATGCTGAGAAATTAACTGAGGAGGCAGATTAAGGCAGAAATTCTACATTTGCTGCTTCATACTTTTCTATGTTTGGTAAAGTTCATATGCATTTAAATTATAATGTTATATGATTTTTTTAAAGTACATATTTTGTATCTGTGTGTCTGGCAACTGGAAAAGTAGAGGGTAGTTTAAAGTGTTGATTTATATTTTAACACACAGTGTATGTCCTACCTACTTCAAAATTCCTCAGGGCCAACTCACTGCTGACAGGTCAGAGTTCAGCCTTTTATGGGAATATGCAGGGCTTCTAGAATCTGGCTTTTACCTAACTTTCTCCATTTTATATTTCACTTTTCCTTAAAGTTCAGTAAGAAAGAACTGTTTGGGCTTCTTTTGAAGGCCCAACCTCTCTCCCCTGTTCTTTGCTCTGTCTCATCTTAAACTCAAGAAGGTATTTTAAAACTTCAAGTCTTTGTCATGACTCCTGTTTGAACAATTTCCCAAACAGAAACATTTAATGCTTCCTCTTTTTCTTGGAAAGCATTTCTCATACTTCTCATGCAGTATTATAATTTTCTCTAAAATCCCAATTTAGTCAAGCAAAAATTAACATTTAAGCTTTTTTATTTAAAACTATGTGTGCTCTTAGACAATTTACTTAACATCTCTGAGAAATGAGGATAATAGAATTTACTAATGAGACTCATGTCTCAAATGAGTTGCAAAAATGTTAAAGACAAGTTATGGTCCAAAACAGCTGCAACCAATAAGTGGCAGATTCTGAATATGTAAGATGTTTCCTTTTAACTGAGTGTTTCTTTGCATATTACTCTAAGGAAAGGCTTTGATTTTTATACATTACAAGCTTGATACTTGAATGAACAAATATTGGAGAAATTATTTTGGCCACTCCACGTAGTTAAAAGGATATTTATTTAATGGTGTAACTCACAAATTAAGTGAAAGTTAGGTCGCAGGGTCTGGAGAAGGTGTATCGCAGTCCAGCAGTGTTCTCTGGAGCTCTGCTCAGTTTACCTCCATGGCTCAGAGTCCCGGCACAGAGAGAGCACACAGAGAGAGCACTGGCCCATCCAGCTCTTGGGTCTCCAGGCGCTTCCCCTGGCCCCGCCTCATAGGTGTGACAGTTGCCAGAGTCTCAATGGGGGTTGGAACTTCCAGATCCAAGCTGGAATGGCCACCCACTATATCTCCCCCTTTTTGTCTAAATAAGAAGGTTCTAAACTAATACAAGACTATATACAAAGGAATGGTTATCAAATATTGTCCAGGAATAATGAGGGATAATGACCTAGATAAGATGTAACTACAACCAATGCAAACAATATCAAGCAAGAAACACATACTAAAATCCAGAGAAGTATAGAGCATAGGTAAATGGCATGTTATAAAGATCATTCAAAGGTGTCCTATCCTAAAGAACCTGAATCTAATACTTAATATGTTCTAGCTAAGATATTATATATACTAAGTTGTAACTATAACTGCTAGTCTTCAATCCCATCAAAGACCTGAGAAGGAACATAATGGTACCTGAGAAATGGTAGATGGATGCAAGCAACTTTCGGGAATCTTACAAGAGTAGACCAAGACAGCTGGCAGCCTGGACAGTCACCTAATGTTTCTCAGCATTGTTGGTGCATTCAAATTGGCTACAGGCCTAGAGTATCTGACAGACCATTTTCAGAAGCAGGATTTCTGAAAGAACATCTTACCCTGTCTTGGCAGAGTATAGTGGTCGCTTTCCTTGTGTCCCACTTGTCCAGAAAGGACAGCATTGCATTTGTACTGTCAGCCATTAAGGCAAGGGCAGTTCTTTGCCCAGTAGGCCATTTTGTGACAAGAAGACAAACTTCCAAATGGAAATGTCTTAGAAGCCCAACATTCTCTCGGGATCAAATTGGTGCAGCCAGGAGCAATTGTGTCTCATGTCAACAGAATTCTAAGTTATTTAAATGCCATATTCTCTAGGTCTATGAAGTATTTGAAGATTACCTATCTATCTGGAATATATCCATGTATACCTAGAATACTTAAATAACATGGCTATAAATATGATTATCATAGATGACTAATTATTAATCTATTTTTAATTATCCATTACAATTTTAAATGAGTTACATAAACATAATACCTCAAACAAGAATATATATATATATATATATATATATATATACAGTATAACAAAATTAACTTCAAGTTTGTATCAATAAACTAAAATTTGTACCAATGTAAAACATTTTAAACAAGTTGTTCTTTAAAAGTAGGTTCATTAATCTACCCTTTTATCTTATCATCTCTATATCCTCCTATATATCTATATCATATCCCCTCTTCTTTTTTAGAAAGAGATCAAATTTATAATCAACCTGTTTTAAATAAAAATATTCCTTTTTAAAAAAAGAAGAAAAGGGGAAGTGCTGTGGATATCACTCTATATAAATAAAACACTGATGGCCAGTGACCAGAGAGGAAGTATAGGTGGGACAAGGAGAGAGGAGAATTGGGGAAACAGGAAGAAAGGGGGAGAGACACTGCAGCCACCGCCATGACCAACAGCATGTAAAGACACTGATAAGCCACAAGACAATTGGCAAGGTATAGATTTATGAAAATGGATTAATTTAAGCTATAAGAACAGTTAGCAAGAAGCCTGCCATGGCCATACAGTTTGTATGCAATATAAGTCTCTGTGTTTATTTGGTTGGGTCTGAGCGGCTGTGGGACTGGCGGGTGACAAAGATTTGTCCTGACTGTGGGCAAGGCAGGAAAACTCTTGCTACAAACAAATGAGGAAGATTCTAGAAGAGGACGAAAGAAGCAAATGCTTATTGATTGCATACAGGACAAGTGAAAGCAACTCACCCATATTTAGTTTTTTTTTTTTTAACACAAATTAGACATCTAAACTATAAACTATGAACATATGTGTGAAGTATATGTATTTGTTTATATAGGTGTGTATACCTGTTCCTTGATTGTATGTATGTACTATGTAAATGTGTGTGTGTGTGTGTGTGTGTGTGTGTGTGTGTGTGTTTGTGTGTGTGTGTGTGCAGGCCACCTGTTGATGTCTAGTTTCTTCCCTGATCACTTTCTATCTTATTGTTTGAAACAGGATCTCTCACTGAACTAGAATCTCACTGATTTGATTATACTTGTTGGCCAAATAGCTCTAGAGTTAGCTTGTCCTCACTCCCCCAGTGCTAGGGCCGCAGATTCATGCCACTGAACCTGACTCACATCTAAGTACTGAATATTTTAACTCAAGTCCTCATGATTTATTAACTGAGCCCTCTCCATGGCCATGCTCATTAGAGAATTATAATTGCAGAAAGTGCTTGTTTTATCTTACTGTGTATTGTTCTTGAAGACATTTATAAAGCACGAATTGATGTACACACAGTACATATATGCATCATTTTAGTCAACACTGGAAATAGACTAAGCTGTTTCACACAAAATATGATTGAGAGCACAAAGACAGTGGCTCTTGAAATGTGTGGACACTTAGATACATACTCTGAGGAACAGAACTCAAGAAGCATGTGAGTCTTAATGACTGGTTATGGGACAGGATGAGAAAAAAGGTAGTTATTTTATTCATTTGTTTGTTTATCTATTGATTGTTTGTTCACACATCTTGGGTATTTTAAGTGCAGGCTTATCTGCACTCCACACCTCCCGATACAGCTTCCCAAGTTCCCACATGTTTTAATTGCAGGCAAGTGCCATCCACACAGTGGAAGATAAACTTTTAAAGGAGAAAGTATTAAGAGGTGGTTTAGAAACAAATGCACCAAACAAGCTGAGAAGGAAGGACAGCTCTGAACAGGTAACAGAGCCTATGCATCTAAAGAATTCTTTTTTTTTTTTAAGTTGAGCTGTGGTTTACATGTTTGTACTGACATTTGAATGGGTTAAAATAATTCTGAGCCTGTAATTCCTGCCTCTTCCCTGGTCAAATGACTGAGCAGTCTAGTTTAATTCTGGTAAACATTTTCCCAGTGAGGATTGGGAACATTTCCACTGGACACAGTAGAGGAACCACTGAAGGCCAGACAGATATTCTACAGTAAATAAATTGACAGTGCCGTTTATCACTCGTCCCCTGAGAGTTTAGTCAGCATGGAATCTGCAGAGCCCGTGAGCCCTGGGAGTGCTCAAAAGAAATTGAATTCAGTATCTATAAGAATGAGAAGTTCCTGGAGAAACATGTTCAACAAACCTGTGGTTCCTTGCTCTGTTATCTTCCCCCAACTTAAGGCAAGCACACAGAGCATCATCATGATTCTCAGCAGCCTGTCTTTATCAAGGTCCTGGCACTACCTGTAATATGTACATAGAGCATGTACTTGTTCCCTAGGGACAATGCCCTCAAACAAACTGCCTGAGGGCCACAGTTAGCAGGTACAAAAAAGACTGTGGCCAGGTCTCAAGCTCACTGTATAATGGAAACTCAGAAACAGGATATGAGATAGAAGAAATAAGCATGGTGTTGCCTGTTCATCAACGTTCTCTGAAAACAAAAATGTCCCATCCTCAAAGATGCCCACAATAAAGGGAAAGGCCAAACATTATATTTTATTTGTTTCTATTATTATAAAGCAGCTAATTCCAAACCCTTCTAGGGTGTCAGACAAAGTGGAATTGTTTTTCCTATGACCAGCCGTTCTCTAACCTGTGAGCATACCATCTGATCTCTGACTCTTTCCTCATCAATATTCATTATCATCCTCAAGGAGGGTATCTCCACAAGAACTAAAATGACCTGAAATAAAGCTCATTCTGAAATATTTATTTTTCATTTTTAAAACTTTATACTTTCACCCCTTTCAGTAGGAACAACTCTACAGTGAGATCCTGAATGTACCAAACATTTTTTATTAAAATCACCACTAATTTATAGCCTCTAAGTATTCTAAAATGCTCACCAATTCTTCACAGGAGAATTTGTCTTTTGAAATCAGAAATTCTACAAAGAATTGTGATAAAAGCAAATATTACATCAAGGATCATATCTGAAACTCTGATTAATACCCCTCAAATCAATGCACCCCTTACACAGAGAGCATGGACAGCCAGTGGGTCCCACTCCTGAGGGACACCAGCTACTCTGTTGCCATTGTCTCTCTGTCCTGCATCTTCTCTTGGAGTAATGTTCATGAGAAAGAAGCTTGTTTGAAATGTAGCTTCATGTCAAATTAGCATATGGTATGACATATGGAATGAAATCTAAATGACTGGCTTCTCAGACCTGCGGAGGCAGAAGAAAAAGGGTTTCAGAAGAGACATCTCTCTCTAGAAAGGCAGCTGCCCGGCGCACTATGGTCTCCCCGTAGACCAGTTCTGGCCAAGACAAGTATCTTCACTGAAAAGAACACTGCCAAGAAGCTGACCTTAGGGGACTGGAGACAGCACAGTGTGATATTTGCATTTCTTTGAAGTTACTTTCAAGTTTTGAAAAGCTCTCTGAAAAAAAAAAAAAACCCATATACTCAACTGTGACTTGAAATATTTTTTGTTTCCTGGGAGTGGATCTAATGCTGAGATGGACTGAAAATGACATGTCTGCCTTACCCTTGTCTGTACCTATGTTTTCCACTCTGTTGCACAGCCAGCCTGAAATAAAGCAACCCAGCAGATTAATGATATTAAAACTGTGCACCCAGGCCTCCTTTCTCATCTGCCCCCCAGTATAGAAGCTCAAAATCCTTTTGAGAACATGTGACTCATGGTGTATTACCTTGTTATCTCACACATTCTGAAGAGGAAGCACTGATTTTCTCTAATTCTTTCTCTAATTTAAACTTGTTGCTAAATATTTAAGCATCACATCCTTTACCACATACCCCTAGGAAAGAATAATTTGAAGATACTGCTTAATCCTTTCTGTGAGTGACAGGTTGCTTTGAAGCTTTGTGAGTTATTCAACTTGAAAAATCCCATCATCCAGAAACCTCCTCCTATCTCAAAGAAATAAAATGTGAGAATATCAACTCTGGTACTCTGTGGAGACCTCCTGTACAGGAAGTACGACATGAAGACATCATGAGGTAAGGTTGTTGAAGAACACAGCAGAGGTTTCAGTTCTCATGCACACTTGAAATGTGATTTCTGTGGCGGGGGCCACAGGTGCTCTATAAGACCATCACTAAAATTCTAGTCCCCCAAATTTTGTCATAATGATTGTTTTCCTTTTTACCAAGTGGTCATTCATTTGTTTATAGCATCAAATAATTACCATTTCTGATCATATCCATGGATAAACCTATGTCTTCACTATTGTACTGCCCCCTCTTCCATCCCACTGAAGCTGACTTTCAATCACATGATACTCTACAATTCAGCTATGAGAGCTTTTCTAATTACATAACTTTACATTGATACCAGAAGCTGAGCTTGTATGTAATGAATATTATTGATCTTATAATTAATAAATACAAATGGTAATACTTTCTGTTTGTCTCAGTATATGTTCAATTTAGTCTGCCTCTTTTCATCT
Organism: Peromyscus maniculatus bairdii; assembly: GCF_049852395.1. NCBI lineage: Eukaryota > Metazoa > Chordata > Mammalia > Rodentia > Cricetidae > Peromyscus > Peromyscus maniculatus. The sequence continues at coordinate 120,410,444 of NC_134857.1, forward strand.
CATATAGTCAGGACTCTAAAATAATCTCATCAACATATTAAATATACTCAAATGTAATTTTATTTTGAACCACTATATGCTCATGGATCATTAAATAAGGTCATCAAAGTCCATTTCACTTCTTTTACTCCAAACTTACAAAGTAGTGGCTAGAAGTGTAACTAAACTCAGAATTCACCTATCTTTGTACTCAGAGAGTAGTGAACTGAAGTTTTAGCTCAGATTCTCCTGAAATATTTGGCAATTGTCAATGCACTTAAGATACCTAAACCATAATGTGGTGTTGGTGGGCTAGAAAAATTAATGTTGCTGTAAAATGGAATAGAGCATAGATGTCTATCACACGGCCCTACCCAAGACAGGGGTGGTAAAGAAATAGAGGAAGAGTTTATTACAAAAGGTCAGCAACATCTGTGTGCTTTTTTCCTGTAGAAAGTGGTATCCAGAAAACTTCCAGCCTTGGTCTGGAGCCAAGATACAGCAAACATAGGTACTTAGAGCATGGGGCCCAGGTTCCAGGAGAGATAACCTTTGGCTCTGGCCATGACTTGCTTACCCAACAGCCTTGGCCTCCCCAACTCCTCCTGTGCACTCCACTCAGCTATCACTGCAGACACACTTTACCCTCCATCCTCCATTCTACTGCTGCAGCATATCTAGGCCTGTGGCTATAGTGCTCACCTCTATGTTAAAATATATATATATATAAAACAAAGTATCAGCAGAAGAAAAAATTATCTGTGCATCAGTCTCTTCATCTGTAGACCAATAATGAAATGTTCAGTGTTGAAATATTGGAGAATAGTAGAGTCAAGCACATAAGTATTTATTAACAATGAAATCTTCACTTGCAAAAGAGAAAAACGTGAATGGAGTGCATGAGCACATGAGATGTTCTAGCCAGTAAGCCTTGTCACAGAGCAGGCACAGGGAGGTGAAGAATGCAAATTTTTTGATTTCTGTTCATGCAACTTAATTCTAAAGTGGAAGCTGCCAGCTCCACAAACTGACAGAAGTTTGCTTCAGTGCTGAAGGCAAAGTTGGCTGTGGTCAATTTATTAAGTAGCAAATGAGGAAGTTTGAGCATACTCAGTACTCAACTGAATTTAACACCTAATACCCAACTATGATATTTTATTTTGTATCCATGTTTGCAAAAGCTTCCTTATAAGCTCTCAATCACTAAGATCCCACAACAACGTTGCATGATTATTATTTATATCCTTATTATAATATTAAAGTTATTATTAAAGTGTCTAAAACTTTAAACTTCTTGAAGTCCTTCTTGTTCCTTCCTTTGGCTTTTCCAATCTTCCCCATTATTCCTCAAAACCACTGCTTATTTCTCTCTTCCATCTGGAGCCTGTAGTCAGAAGTTTTCATGTGTCCTGCCCAGCCTGCCGTCAGGCCAAATCTCTCCCACTCCCAGCCTGAAGCTGCCTAGTACCAAGTAAACACATAAAGGCTTATATTATTTACAAACTGGATGTCCTATGGCTTAAGCTTCTTGTTAGCTAGCTCCTATAACAATCTATTTCTATTTATGTATAAGTTGCCATGTGGCTTTGTGGCTTACTGGTACTTTCACATCTTGCTTCTCCTGGCGGCTGCCCTCAGCATCTCTTTACCTCCCCCTTCCTCTTCCTCCACTTAGAATGTACCACCTAACCTTATTCTGACTCACATTGGCCGAACAGCTTTATTTATCAAACAATCAGAGCAACACATATTCACAGCATACAGAAAAATATCCCACAGCAGCAGCTGATACTCAGTTTCCACTGATACTCTACAGTGAAGCCTGTCTAAAATGAATAAACCCTCCTCACATTTTTTGTTGCTGTTTTGGTTTATTTTGGTTTCAGTTTTAATGCTTATGTCAAATGCCTGGCTGAGGAATATCAGTCTCTTAATTGGCCCTAAATATTGATGCATGTCTCAGTCACACTAATAAAGATACTGTGGCTTTGATTTGTTCACTTTTGTGATTCTTGATTGACCATCTTTACCATCTGTCTTCTAAATCCTAACACTCACCCATCCACTTTACATAGACAAATGGATGCACGTAGTCTATAACTCATATTCTCCGGCCTGGACAGACCTAGGAAGGGGAAATAGTTAAAGAATGAAATGTCCTTAGCAAATCCACCTGCACAATCTTGCACAGGTTCTTTCATATAAATAAATAGGTCTTCTATCTAGATTGGAATTATTCAGTTTTGCTGTGTTAGAAATCACATTTGTCCTCTAGATGGTTATCAGAGGGTACACTTATTAAGGTATAAAATAAATATGTTTTATAGACAGAGAAAGATGCCATTCATTTATAACTTGGTAGCTCTTGTGGCAATCTGAGTTAAAATATACAGAAAATACCAACTTGAAAACCTTCATTCTTTCCCTGTGCCTCCTGATGATCTGTATCCCTTAAATGAAAGATCAGCAAATAACAACTCAAGAAGTTTTAAAAAATGTACAAAATTATAATGAAGCAAAATATGCAAAGTGAACCTTGTGTACCTGGTAAAGCCTAAAATATTCAGTATTCAGCTATTGATAGAAAAGTTTTCCCACCCTCTGCTTTAAATTGTGTCATTTGGTCTGAAGGCAGTGTTTTGGAAGCTGGGAAGTCTGACTTGACAGTTGACCCTTTGTGCTTCCATATTTATGTCCCAATTAAACTTCTTGGAGGCAACAACTTGGGTCAGCACCATTCCATGTATGCATGAGCATAATAATTATTTTATTCACCCATAACTACATCTACACAGTTATTTGATTTTCAAAAGAGATGGCAAATTATCTAATAAGAAAAAATGTAATGGCGTTAGAGAGCTGAGAGTACTTATCAAGGATACAGCATTTGAATTCATCCACAGTGTGAAGGGAAAAGGATATAAAATATGGTTATAAGGGGAGTTTGTTGTATAAATTATCCTGGGCCATTAAGACCAAGACACACTGTCAAAGTGTGTGAAAATGTGTCTGTTGACATTTGTCTTGAGGTTTACCAGAGATGTGTAGACTGAGGAGAGCAGATTACCCTTTGTAAAATGGGAATGCTTTTTTCATTATGCTGAAGACCTGAACATGAAAGGCTGAATTGGCTGAGCTGACTATGAACCTCCAGACTAGAAATTACACCCTTGTTTCTCTACAGTGCTGGGAGTGCAATAGAACTTAGCACACCACTAAAGACTCCCCCAGCTATCCATATTGTTAATTATAGATTTCTATATTTTTCAAAACCCAGAATTTTAGGAAGAAATCCCTTACAATCATTGCCTACCTATTTATCGATTTGTCCACAAGTCTGCCTTCTATCTACCCTTTTGATTCTGTTTTTTATCAATGAAGCCTCACTAGCCCAAGGCTATCTGTCACCTACTTCACATGATACATAAATGTTCCAACACCACTGACTGCACCAACCTGAGCAGAAAAGGTAACACATACTGCTACTGAGAAGAAATTAGGAGAGACTACCTTAAAGACTCTGATGTTAATGAGTGGCTTGCATAGAAAAGATACAAAGAGCAGAAGCCACAAATGATAAATAAATATTTTTGCACTATAGTTCAAAATGTTCTGCTGTACTTGAGACTACATAAAACTCTTACAAAATACATGAGTTCAATTCACAGCACCACATTATAAAGCTCACAACTGCCTGTAACTCCAGAACCAAAGGTTGTGACACCTCTGTCTTCTATAGGCACATACACACACACACACACACATACACACACGCACGCACATGCACAAGCACACACACATGCACACACACATGCACACACAAGAGAGAGAAGTGCACTTGCACACATATAAATGTATTTTTAAAATGTTTTTAAATAAAAATGCAAAACTTCTGCTTGTCAAAAGATACTGCAAATAATTAATAAGATGAATATACAAGCCTCAGGCAGAAATATATATGAAGAACATACATTAGAACCCACTGATATCCCAGATAGATAAGGAATTACTTCTGCTCAAAATGAAAAGACTATGCAATTTTAAAAATTGAGCAAAATAATTTAATGGATATCTCATAAAATGAGATACATAATGGTTAATATGCACATAAGAAAGTGCTTAACATAATTATCTTTAGAAAAACTCAAATTAGACCTTTAATGAGATATCATGCACATTTACCAGAATGGTTAAAATTCAAAAAGACTGATGGCAGGATATGAGAGGAAGAATGTAGAGCAAGTGAGGCTCTTGCAACTTTTTGGTAGGCCTACAAAATTAAATACCTAGTAGCTTATAACCCAGACATTTTGACCCTGCATTATTTCCTCAGAAAATGAAATGTCCATGAAATTCTCCATAACTGTTTAGAGTTATTCTACTCATGATAGCCACATAGTTAAAATGTTTTAGCTTTCTAGCACTAGGAAATTTGGTAAATAATCTTTAATCTAGTTGATATGATAAAATTAAAAGTACTTAATGACAACTCATAGCATATATGATTCTCAATAACATATAGCAAAAGAAACTTTATACAAAGAGTGTGCTGTCATGCTGATGCACCAATAACACAACTCCTACACCTAAGGATCAGAAACCATCATGGAAGAGAGACAGGAAGATTGTTAAAACCAGAACAAAAGGAAATATTTTGTGATATTGTGTCTCCTACAAATGTCATAGAAGCTGCACACATAAATTCTCAACAACATTATTACCTAATCAAAACCTGAAGAAGGAATACACCAACAAACATGTTAATATGGAAGTGGAGTGTCTCACAAAGTGTCATCCCTAGATAAAAAATCTACAGGCAGCCAAGGGATACAAAGAACAGGAAAAATATACTTCCCTAGGGAAGAGCCCCCAATTTGTTTATCCAGTATGAAGTGGTCTGCCCTGAAATCATATACAATCAAGTAGCATGGTATGAATTATGTAGACTGAACAAGCTGAATTTGTATGTTGAGTCATGTATGCATACAGATCAACAAAGAAATAAGGTTCATTGAGTCTGGTGCGGTGGCACTTGCCTCAGCACTTGGGAGGTAGAGACAGGTGGATTTCAGTGTGTTTGAGGCCAACCTTGTCTACATGGTGAGTTCAAGAAGAGGGGTGCGGGGAGAGACTTTGCTTCAAAAAAGAGAAAAGAAAGGAAAGGGAGGAAAGCAAACTAGAATTTAGGGATATATATGTATGTGTGTGTATTTGCCTTCCCAAAGAAATGCCATCCTTATTACTCAAACATTCTAAGTCCTTCACTTCAGAAATGAGGCTATTCCCTTGACCTGTAAGCAAATAAATTCTACAATGAGTTTTATTATTAAGTGTCCTTTCTCTGAGATTGAACCTCATGGAACATGGTGTTTGCTATAAATCCTGGGTTTTCTGCTTTAAATCTGTGTTACCTTGGAGCAAAAGAGAACTCTATACTACATTTTTATTTTTAAGTGGCAACCACAAAATAATAAGAACATAGATTCTATTGTATCCAAAGATATCAGCAAGTACTAACTGCTGTAGAATAAGTTTTCTATTATCACTTCACTTTCTATTTATCTTAACATATTTGTATCTCCATGAAATATATACTTAATTCCTGTTTTGTTTATATATATGTATATATATATATATATATATATATATATATATATATATATAAGATCAGAGTGTGCATTGAGTATAATTTGCTTTAACTTTCAATATATATAAATTTCTGGATTTTTTCCAATGCAATTTCTTATAATATGCTTTTTTCATATTTTTTACTAACAATATTCTAGCATATTGACCATAGTTATTATTTCTCCTGTTCATAAATGTAAGAACTATTTCATTTTTTTGGTGTTCAAACAGTAGTATTCAGGCTATTTCACATCAAAGTCTTGGCTGGTAATGTGTGTGTGTGTGTGTGTGTGTGTGTGTGTGTGTGTGTGTGTGTGTGTGTAAATATATATATAATACCATATATACATAAGTAATATAGGTTGGTAAGCATCATCTGTCAATGCCATCTCAATTAAAAAGGAAAATATGTTAGAGAATAACAGACCTCATACTTTAAAATTTCTTTAAATAGATCACATATTTAGAAATCTTCATATATATATATATATATATATATGTATGTATGTATTTTTGAAAAACTATTGACCACTTTGCAAAGAATTATGGATTTTTAATTATGGATTTGCTTTTGATTTAAATGTTTATTTTGAAAAAAATGATAAAATAATTCACAATTAAAGTGTTGCTATTGACCTAGACAATCACAAAATATATTTTTAAAGTATTGAACAACATTTAAACTTTATAAAGGACTGTAACTTAAGCAATACCAGAGTCATTCAAATACATCTAAATTTTATCTCTCCATGGCTGAAGCTTATTTTAAAAGGGCACTTTAATTAATAAATGCATTAGGCATCTGTCAATAACACAGATAAATGTTTTATTTGCTGTACTATCAGCCTCAAACGAAAGACTTTCCCTACCTTCAACTAGGGTAATGGCCAGCCCTTTGATGGAGAAGAAGTGGCATGATCAACAAATGGGTCTGAACTTAGAGTCTCATATTTAAGCTCATTCAGGATTTTACTCAAGCCTAATCATTGGTATAGACTAATTGCTCTGATTAGTTAATAATTTAACTTAATTAGAAAATAAACTTTATCATTAAAACTGATTCAGGGCCTACTTTACAAACTTTGGATCATAGTCATTCTAGTTTACAAAAATATACACTTGAGATTTAATATTGCCCTTATGTGAAAGGCATTAAAATAACCAACATCAACAGAAATACACAAAGAATTGAAATGCACGCAGTTTTGTTATACAGAAAATAAAATATCTGATTTCAAAACAGCTAGTGAATATTGGGCTTTAGTGGGTGTGTGTGGTGATATATTGTGTCCCCCAAAATATTGTGCATCCTAATAAACTTATCTGGGGTCAGAGGACAGAACAGCCAGTAGATAGACATAGAGGCCAGAAAATGGTGGCACACACACCTTTAATCCTATCACTTGGGAGGCAGAGATCTATCCAGATCGCTGTGAGTTCAAATCCACACTGGAAACAGCCAGGCATGGTGACACATGCCTTTAATCCCAGGAAGTGATGGCAGGAAGCAGAAAGGTATATAAGGCATGAGGACCAGGAACTACTAGGCTGGTTACTCTTTTAGGCTTTTGAGCAGCACAGCTGAGATTCATTTTGGATGAAGACTCAGAGGCTTCTAGTCTGAGGAAACAGGATCAGCTGAGGAATTGGCAATGTGAGGTGGCTGTGGCCTGTTCTGTTTTTCTGATCATTCAGCGTTCACCCCAATACCTGGCTCTGGGTTTGTTTTTATTAATAAGACCCTTTAAGATTCATGCTACAGGTGTGTGTTTATATTCAGTATTTGAGCCTTTAGTAAAATCCATCAGTATAACAAATGTCTGTTTTCTTGCATGATTTTCGCACAGTAATCAGTCCTCCTGCTTCCATGTAGGAAAAAAATCCTTTCAGGGCACAATTAGAACAGCTTTACATTACATAGGTTCAGGGAACAACTAAGCTATCATTTTTATTCCCCGAAGAGCCTCCTCCATTGTAAATCACCCAGGTATAAAAGGAAGGGCGGAACATTCTGGTTAAACGATAATGGAAGATCCAAACTACAAAACTGAAGGCATGAGTCAGACGCGGAACTGGTTTCAAAGGCCAGCCCAATTGCTCCTTGATAGGAACCCAGAGGCCCTTCCCTTCCCAATGAGCTCAATTAGCCCCTTTGCTCCATGACATCACAACGTAACTGGTTTCAATTGTGCTTCAAGAGCCTTTTACACACAAGAATTAAATGAGGCTGTCTCATTTAATTTCAGTTAATGTAAGTGAGCTTCTGAGATGGAATTGCTCGCTTATAACATTGAGCTTGGAGCCAGGCTGGCTGATTAATTCCTCGCTGTTTGAAGTGCTTTCTTCTCTTATCTTCAGCTATACAGGCCTAACCACAGCCTGAGGAGAGCCAACCTCAGGCTGGGGGAGATTGTTGTCTCCTCTCCATAGAGAAGAACAGAGAACAGATAAGCTCCATGGCAGGGAGTAAAAACAACCCGGAAACTTGTTGCTGATTTTGAGAAATATCTGGGGTGTGGGGCTGATTTGCAAAACCCCAATGTGCATAATGTAACATCCTAATATCTGACTTTGAATTCCTTGCTACACTGTGCAATTTTAATTGAAAATTACTATTGCCTAGACACTAACATTACCCTAAAGATGTCCTAGTTAGTTCCAGTTGAGGTTTTTACATAAAAGGAGCATTAGCTGCCAGGAGAAAGAAAGGGAGCGGATGAATGCTGTGACTCATTATGGTCCGACTGGAACACTTTCCCAGATTTTATTGTACAAGCTTTCAAAATCTTCAGATAATCTGATTTGCAATTCCCAGGAGGGTTCTTTTATGATCTTCAAAGACAAAATATGCCTCAGCGTGAATATCCTAATAAACATACCATGGTGTATCTTCCAGCCTGAGATGAAAACTAGATGGCTTTCAGAAGAAAATTTAGTGACTGTACTCCCTTATTTCCCATGCACACATCAACACACCCTGCCTCATCTCACACATACTTTGGATAGGAGTAACTGTCTCTTCTAAAAATACATCTGGTTAAGCACAGGCTGAGCAGCCAACTTTAGGACGTATTAGTGCCTCTCCTTATTTCAAGGGCTATGCTGCCAGGTGGAGCAACCCACATCAGCACCAAACCCCTGTTTGTAGGCACCTTTGTTGCCCAAGAGTCAAACAGCAAACTAAAGCCTTGCCAAGGAGCTTACAAGAGCAGATTGGAATGGCTTAGCCACTTGAGGGAACAAAACTATTAAAACTAAGCTGGCTTCAAAAGTGTTCCTCTTTGTGGTCTTCAATATTTGCTCAAATAAACATCCAAAGCACAGAAAAATCAAGACAATAAAACATCCAAGGCTCTCATACAGAGAGTAGCAGCAGTACTCATAACTGTTCTTTCCTTTTGGAGAAACTTGAAGCTTTAATGAATTCAGAGATTGATAGGGCAGAAGGCGGACATTTATAATGAGTGTTTTTGTCAATGCCTGATCACCAATATGCTGGCTGGTTCTGAGAAATTTTCATGATACTGATGAGAGGCTATGTGATCTTATAATGTAAAAGTGCTTCCAGAGTGATACTCACCATAGCAACAGAGCTCTCCAATTATGTTATCCAGATGTGGGCTGCATGAGGAAAAGAGAAAGCCCCTCATCATTATTTCAGGATTGTGTAAGGATAAAATGGTGATTGTTAGATATAGATCATGGTATGTGGAGACAGCCACAACTTGAATGAGTACATCTATATTTTATATAAATCTCTAAATGTTTGTAAAAGAAAGATATTTCATACTTAAGGAATTTTGTTCAAGGACCATGTTTGTTATTTTTTTATTTTATAATTAACTTAATTTCACATATCAGCCATGGATTCCCCCATCCTCCCTCCTCCCTCCTCCCACCCCCCAGCCCTCGCCCCCCAATCTACCCCCCATTCCCACTTCCTCCAAGGCAAGGTCTCCCCTGGGGAGTCAGCCCAGCCTGGTAGACTCAGCAGAGGCAGGTCCAGTCTCCTCCTCCCTACACCAAGGTAGAGCAAAGTGTTCCAGCATAGGCCCCAGGCTCCAAAAAGCCAGCCCATGCACCAAGGACAGGTCCTGGCTCCACTGCCTGGGGGCCTCCCAAACAGTTCAAGCTAATCAATTGTCTCAGTTATCCAGAGGGCCCTCCAGTTCCATGGGGGCTCCTCCGCCATTGGTTCACAGTTCATGTGTTTCCACTAGTTTGGCTATTTGTCCCTGTGCTTTTTCCAATCATGGTCTCAATATCTATCTCTCATACAGTCCCTCCTCTCTCTTGCCGATTGGACTCCTGGAGCTCCACTTGGGGCTTGGTCATGGATCTCTGCATCCACTTCCATCAGACACTGGATGAGAGTTCTATCATGACAGCCAGGGTGTTCAGCCATCCGATGACCAGAGCAGGTCAGCACAGGCACTATCTCGACCATTGCCAGTAGTCTACAGTGGAGGTATCTTTGCAGGCAAATTGATTCAACTGGAAAAAATCATCCTGAGTGAGGTAACCCAGACTCAGAAAGACAAACATGGATTGTACTCACTCATAAGTGGATACTAGATATAAAGCAAAGGATAACCAGATTGCAACTCACAATTCCAGGGAGGTTTCTTAGTAAAGAGGATCCTAAGAAAGACACAGGGATCACTTAACGACAGAGAAATGGATGAGCTCTACATGAGCAAACTGGGGGTTGGCGGGGGGTAATGGAGGGCAAGGGTGGGGAGTCAAGGACCATGTTTAAGTTCTGTTCAACTGAAAATTCAAAACCATGAATATTTTGTCTCTGTCATAGCCACAGATAAAAAAAATCATGAATTATAATTATTAACTAATGATGTGACTCTTACAACTCTTTTAATTTTAATGCTAAATTTGTTGTTTTGAAGTATAGAAAGATTATTGAACTTTGGAATATATGTACAATAATCAGTTAGTATTGATTGGGCATCTATTATAAAACCAAATTTACACTAATTTTCTCATTTAGTGTAAAATGTTGGGAGGCAGGTAATGTGCATACAGTGTTTAGAAACAGCACAATGATGCTATAATGCACCCCAAATTGCATGGCCAGCTAGTGGCACAGTCTCTGCTCATATTTTCTCTATTGTCACTTTCAATACTCATCAATTTCTTTCTCTTACTTCTCTAATAGCCTCATCCCCTTTCTTTTTATCCTTTTTCTTCTATCCTAGTAATTACTCCTCAGCCTACTGCTGAAAACTAAATGAAGCACATTCTTCTCTAAAAGCACAAGACTTCAGGTTATGCAGCCTGCTGCACAGAATAGTCAAAGCTTTCCAAAGCCTTCAGAGATGCCTTGAACAATGGCCATCTGTCTCTGCAGTGTTATCCAAATATGCACCCTCATTTGCTAATGTTCTTCCAGGGCCTTTTCCTTTTCCAAATCCTCTTTTTTTCTTATTATTGCTACAGGAAACAAGCAATGTCTTGGTTTTTAGTCTACAATCAATGATGTTAAGATTACAGTTTTGGTCATTAAAGTAGTAGAATACTATTAGAAAGTGAAGTATTGCCCTATACTTGTAAAGTTTATTGTAAAACAGCAAATAGGTTCTAATACTCTGCATGGCAAGTTGAAAATAATATTTGCATATGTAAATATTCAATACTGCAAAATGTCAGTTTTGACTTGAATATGGCCAAAGTTTTCATTTGTGTTGCTGAAAAATCTATGACCATGAAAATGTTTGCTCTTGGAAATAAATGTTCATCAAGTTCTCCACAGAAATAAAGCAAATGGTATCATTACTGTAGAGTTCAGGCCAACATTTTCTGCTTTTTTTTTCCATAACAGTCCCTGTTGGCATAAGTCCACAAATGCACTGCGTCTAAAGAAACTTCTTGTTCTTCCCATAGAGAACAATGTAATATCTTGAATAAATCTTTGGCTTCAAATTTTCTCTGTTCTAATCCAATTCTTATATTAACCAAAATAAGTATCTTGAAGGCTATCCACATTCTTCTTTCTTTTGCTGAAGTTGGCAACAAGCATGGGTTTCATTTTAAGGGTAGATGACAAGGAAACACTGAAGTTCAAAGAACACAATAGGCTTATGATACTCAAGAAGTATTTTTGTAGTTAATCATTTTCATATTTTGTGTATTCCTTTACATATTCTTTAACTTTAAATGATAGAACTATTTGAATCATCAAGGGCAAATTTAAATTTCTTCTCCTGTCCCCCAAAGACTTGCTAATTTGAGTTTTGAAACAATCTGACAACAGAGAGATTGACGGGAGAAAAGGTATCCAAATTTAATAATATGCAAATGTATGAAATTCATAAAAAGTTAGGGATTCAAAAGAGCTTGAGTTAGGTCTATAGATAACTTTAAACTTTCTTAGTAGAGTAAGTGATTTTAGAGAGTCAAGATTAGGTTCTATGGTATTTACTAGTGACAGACAAAGTCACCTGGGATCTTGGTATCACTCTACTTTCCTTCCTACGAATTAAACTTCTAAAAATACTGGTCTTCCGGTGGAAGGAGTGGCACAATGAATGTCTTTTCCAGCAATTCATGGGGGGAAGGGTGGGTGGAGAAAGAGAAGAATGGTGCCAGAGGTCAGAGAGAACTTGGTTTTTCTTAGTTCAAAGCATTAAATATGGCAAAACATCAAACTCAGAATTTTCAGTTTCTGGGGCACAACATGCAATTTGAGGCTTAAAGTTGCAAAGCAGGCATTTGAAATTAGGTCATGTTTTATCTGGGACTTTAAATACACCTGAACAATCCCATTAAGAATTCCTCAGAAAGCTTTAAAGAATAAGGACTATCTGTAATTCAAGCTTCAAATAAGAATCAAAAAGTATACATACTACACACATGGGATAATATACTATAATTTTGCAGTTGTCAATTGATCTTTATCTTTAAGTCACCTAAAAGGCGTAATATGTTCAACATCCTGAAGATTTTACAATTTTAAGTTATTTCTGAGAGCTTTACATGAGTAACATATGCACACTCATGTATGTAGCATTGGCTAAATGTTACTTTTTGAACCTAGATACTACAAGAAAGTTTCTGTTAACATTGTCTCTGTTTGTGCATACATATGAAATTTTCTGTAATTAACAGTTATGTAATGATCATTGATTCATTTGTTGTTCAGTAGGTAGCTTCCCACCAATGACCATGGAAGGAGGAAGCCACATTTAAATCCAGTGCATCATGAATCAAAACCAAACCCAAAAGACTTCACAGTAGAGTGAAGACATTGTGAAAGAAAAGGGGATAGGTGGGGAAATACAAGATGGTAAGGGGATGGCTGTGACAGGAATGCATTCTATATATGTATAAAATTGTCAATGAGTAAGTTGTATTTTCAAATAAAAAAGCCTAACTTTATAGTGTAAGAAATGGTCCCCTTTCTTCCATGTATGGTATATAAATTTTAGCCTATTAGATGATATTCTGTATATTCTAATGCTCTCTGAATTTAACTTTTGTTTTTGGAACTCATACATAGAAAGAAAATATACTACCATATTTGCTGTCTTCTTTCACATGTACAATTGATCATTCCAGCCCATACATTGAAACATATAATTTGTTGCTGTAGAAGCAGATGGATAACTTTTGACTAGGCTAAGTACTTTAAGCTGCAAATTTAAATAACTTTCTTCTCTGTTCTTCAGCAGCTTTTCAGAATGCTCTTGGCTACTATGTGTGCTGACTCAGTAACAATGTCTGCTAGACATGTTTAAAGTAGGGAAGGTGCTGTAAAGGGAATGTTTCTCAGTTGATAACTCACCAGCTAAACCATCTACTAATGCAAAACAATGACATATTTGGGGAAAAAAATTCTCTGTCCAATCCAGTGGTCCACCAGAAATTCTATTTGTGCATTTATTTACTTTGTGGTGTGTGTGTGTGTGTGTGTGTGTGTGTGTGTGTGTGTGTGTGTGTGTGTGTGTGTGTGGTGTAGGTCACTTTAGGTGATCTTCCCTGAGGACATCTTTTAACTTATTAGCACTGACTTGAACAGAAGCTAATGATTGGCACATGACAATGTTATGAAAGACCATGACCACTGAAGAGTTTGAGATATCATTATGTCCTCTGAAATTCTCAGGGAGTAGTGTTCTACCAGATAAAATGTAGCTCAGTGTCCTGACTGATGCAAACAAATTAACAGATACCAATGTGTTCAGAATTTCATAAAGAAGAGCCTTGGTTTGAAAAGCTAATCAAAACCATGTCCCTTAAGGGAGATGACCTAAAGTAAGAAGATTTCTTGCGGAGAATGTTGCCATGAATAGCACACAGATCCCATCAAGCCTGAGCCAGTGCTGATGGAGCATCAAATCAGGCTGTGGGCTCTGCAGGCATCAGGAGCTGAAAACCATAGCGACTTAAAAGAGTCACTGGTGGGAGTTCAGACAAAAGACTGAAACTACTTATAATGTTCCCATTATCTTCAAAATAAAGCATGTTGTTAAGTATGCTAGAGGACTTACTGCTTTGCAAAGACATTATGCTGAAATTTCCCCCTCTTTCAATCATGCATTTAGTGTGAGTCACCATATTTCAAGAGAAAGAAACTTGAAAGGCATTACTCAAACTTTTCTAGTTATGCAGCAATTTCTTGGAACAGCTAATTCACTCCATGTTTCCATTAGGCTAGTTTTACAAAGTGTATAGAATGTTAGATGATATAATTACAGAAAGACCTTTCTAAGAAATAAGTCTTAGAATATTTTCCAGCTTGATTATACTAGTTAAATTGATCATCTGTGTTTGACTTTTTTTTCAAAGTCATATTTCAAATATTTCGATTTTCTTTTTTTCACCATTGTCCAAACAGCTTTATTATCAACCAATGAGAGTAACACATATACATAGCATACAGAAGGATATATCACAACATTTCCCCATTTCTGTCTAATCAAAAAGGACAGTTTTTAAATTTAACATAGTAAAATTACATATAACAGAAGAGTTATCAAGCAAGAATTACAGTTACAATACTTAGTCTATTTGTATTTAATAAAATTAGAGAAAATGCTAAATTATCTATCTTATTTTGGTGAGTCTAAAGTTTTATATCTAATTTACCTTTTATCACAACTAAGGAAAACTATATTTATAACTATGTAGTCTTCAGCTCCATCAAAGACTCCAGAAGGATGTAATGTTACCTAATGACAGGGACATCAGGCTGCCTCAACAGTCACCCAAAGTTTCTCTGTAGCATTGGGGCATCCACCTTTGACCTACAGGCCTAGCATATCTGACAGAATTTTTTCAAAAGCAGGAAAGTTTGAAGGACTGTCCTACCTTGTCTTTGCAAAGTTTGGTAGTCGCTTTTCTTTCTGTCTTGCTAGTCCAGATTGGACAGTGTACTTACTGTCAGCAGTTGAGGCAAGGGAAGTTTCTTGCCTAATAGGCCAGTTTTGCCAAAAAGAAAATAAACTCCATATGGAGTGCCTCTGGTGCCCATCATCCTCTCGGCAGTAGATTGGTGCTGAAAGCCAGAGGCAGTCATGTCTCACTGTCATGAAAACCTTGGGTTATTAAAGTATTTTAAATACTGTATTTTTTTTCCAAAATGTCACATCATGTCACAACGATACTGGATATTAGTTGGCGCTCTTGTTGTGGTGATAAATTACCAGACAAAAGCAACTCAAGGACAGAGAAACTCACTTGGTCTCCTAGCTGCTGATGTTGTCCATAACGACAAGGGATCATCACCATGAGAGTTGGGTCTGTGTTGATGGTGAGTGTTAAGAGTAGTTTATTCACATTTATGGAGGATATGGGAGCAAAAAAGCTTAGACGAGAACAGAAGCTTCCCATTTCTGCTCACTAAACCACTACTGAAAAACTTAATATCCACCTCAAACAGTACAATAAGCTCAGGGAAAATGTGTTCATAACCATGAGTCTGTAAAGGACATTTCATGTTCAGATCATCACATATTACTTTCATTTTCTTGAGTCTTTCCCTAGATGGTTAAATGTTACATTCATTAATTATTAGAAAAGTGTGTTGCATCTAATACATCAAGATAACCAACGTATCTTGATGTCTTCATTATAGACAAATATTTTGGAGAAAAACAATGTATACTTTTTCTAACTTTTCTCCTATTTTCCTATGTGTGTGCAACATACTGCACGTGTATAGGTACAACTTGAATACAAATGTGGGGGCCCAAGGTCGATGTCTGGAATCACGTTCAATCATTATTCTGTTTTCGTCATTGAAACAGGATCTCTCAATCAGGCCCAGGGCTCATCAATAAACTTTTGCTAGCCCACTTGTTATGCTGATACCCATCTCTAGTACACACACCCCTGTAATTATAATCAGACCTCTATACTCACCTGGGATGTATAGGGGTTTGTGAGGTTTTAAATCCAAACTTTATGCATGTTAGATAAGTACTTTAATTACTAAGCCATCTCCACAGCCCCTTTTTGGTTATTTTATGATTAATTTTATATTTACCAAATATATACATGTTAATTTTATAGTTCAGAGATATTTAAAATTAATTATAGAATATTTACTCAGTTTGAAACATAGTATAAAGAATATATTTATTGATTTTACTTTCAGCTTAATTTAAATAAAATATTTTATGTAGATTCAATTTGATTCTCTATTTCTATGCTACTGACTCTCAGCATTTATTGGTCTTGATGTTGACAGAGGTCTTTTTATGACATTCATCTTAAAATAATCAAAAGCAAAATAAATTTGTGAGTCCAAAGAACATATGCAATGATTTATTAATTAGAAACGTCTAATATTTATAAAATTATTTTGTGCTTGGCAGCGGTGGCGCATGCCTTTAATCCCAGCACTTGGGAGGCATAGTCAGGTGGATCTCTGTGAGTTCGAGGCCATCCTGGTCTACAGAGCAAGATACAGGACAGACACCAAAACTACAAAGTGAAACCCTGTCTTGAAAAACCAAAAAAAATTGCATTTATTTGTTAATTTTAAGCCATCATTGTTGAACAAAAAATATATCACATGTTCCCTATAATTTATTTAATAGCTATGATTCTCATTTTCACTTGAATGTGCTAGCCATTTGATATGTAGAGAGTGAGTATTTAAAATTTATCTTCGCAGAAAATCATTTTCAGAATATTATTTCACACATCTGCCTACCTTTTTCTTCTAAGCTAAACAAGAAAGGGAAATTATAAGCTTCAGAATCTTGGAAGGAAATAGTGTGTCTAACTGTAAACAGGCTGCCTTGTGGGTGTTTGTTAAAAACACTACTATCCTTTTTGGAAATAAATATTAAAACTGACACTGTTTTAAGTAAAAGATTTGCTATATTCCCGGGTTCCTCAAAAGAGACGCTATTGTTTAAAATGTTTCTTTTTTTTTTTTTTTTGAGATTTTTAGCATTGTTACTTTATTTCCCAATTGTTCCCTCAAATTCTTTTCATATACCACCTTGTTACTCTGTTTAAAATTAACGGCCTTTGTTCATTAATTGGTACACCCCCCACCGTGTGTGTGTGTGTGTGTGTGTGTGTGTGTGTGTGTGTGTGTGTGTGTGTGTGTGTGTGTGTGTGTGTGTGTAGTTATTTGTGAAGGGTTGAGGTCTTGTTTTCCACTGCCCACTTTACTGTATCCATTGGTGTTGTCCTTGTTCACTGATTTTTAGGCAGTCATGGTAACACTTTATGGGTGTAGCTTCTGCCATTAGTAGGAAACACTGTCTCTCAGCAAGCTCCCTGTTTCTGTCCCTTACAATCTTAAGTCCCTTTTCCAAAATGATCCTTGAGTTTAGGGGCAGAAGTTGTAGTGTGGATGCATCCACTGAGATTGAACTCCACAGCTCTGTATTTTGAATGTGTGTGGTTCTATAAAATAGTCTCCATCAATTACAGAGAAAAGTGTACTGGATAAAGGGTGAGGAATGTTGCAAGGACAAATGTTTAGAGTGTTGTTAGGGATTATGCTGGTTTAGGAAAGTGGTGGTAGTAGGTTCTTCTCTGAGATCCATGACTTCTCTATCATTGGATAGTTGGTTGGGTTTTTCAGTACCAGCCATGATACCACTCTTGTTGAGTTGTCCTTAAGTCCAATTACAGAGCTGTTGGTTAGTACCAAGGCTTCTGGCTTCTCTTGTACCCTTAGGGATATCCTGCAGTGATGATTTTTTTGTGTGTGTGTGGTTTATAGGAAACATGGCTGGGTAGAACTGTTGATTGCATCTCTCCATTGGAAGAGTGCAGTTGCCTTCTGGTACCCTGACAGCCAAGCCTTGGAGAAGAGGCTTTCAGGTCAGTTCTGGCTCAGGGCATCTGGGTCATGTGCCTGAAGTGTATGGTATCTTGATTCTCTTGTGATGGTAGCCAAAGGCAATAACATTAGCCTGTAATGTTTTAGGTGTCTCTTGAGCAACCCTAACAACTGAAAATATAGCTTCTCATGACCTGTGTGTTTTTTGTTAAAAAGTCCTTAGCTCTTGTTGGGAACATTGTCAGCCCAGATGAGAAAACTTCATTTAAACTATGTAAGAATATTTATGCACTGACTTACCTGTATTATAGATATTTTAGGTATATTGTAAATAGCATGGTTCATTATGACTTTTTCAGACAACCTTGCTAATTTTTTTTATCTTCATTTTGTATTTATCTCCCTCCTGCCTCCCTCTTTAGAGGCCCTTCTTTTTGTTGTTGTTGTTGTTGTTTTTGGCTTTGTATTTTTAGAGACAGGGTTTCTCTGTGTAGTTTTGGTGCTTGTCCTGGAACTCGCTCTGTAGACCAGCCTGGCCTTGAACTCAGAGATATTCCTTTGAGAACCCTCTTCAGGTCCTTGATCTATTTTTGAATGGGTCATTTTTTTAACTTTTTAATAGTTCATTATATATTCTGGATAAAAATCCTCTGTCAAATGTAGATCTGACAAATATTCTCTTCAGTTGTGTGGGATTTCTCAACAGGTGATGGTTTTTCCTTTAGCTGTGCATGATGTTTTTTTGTTTTATTAATTTCTACTTGTCAGTTGTTGATTAATTCTTAAGCAAATATAGTTCTAGTTATAGTACATGCCTATACCTACATCACTTTGGTCACTGCATATTACCTATGTTTTTCTTCTAGCAGTTTCAGTGTTTCGTGTTTCATATTTAGTTATTTGGTTCACTTGGAGTTAACTTTTGTTCACGGTCTACTTTGATTAATTAATTCTGCATGTGGACAACCAATTTTCCCAGCACCACTTATAGAAGATACTCTCTTTTTTTACACCATATCTTTTTGTCATTTTTATTGTGTACTAGATGATTAAAGTTACATGGAATCATGTTTAGGTCTTTGATTTTGTCTCATTAGTCCACATGTATATTTATGTTCCAGAACAAAGTTGTTTTATATCTATAGCTCTATAATGTGTCTTGAGATCTAGAATGGTAATCCTTCTAGCACTTTTTTTTGTTCGTTTGTTTATTTTTTTTCCTCAAGATTATTTTGGTTAACTGAAGTCTTTTGTGGGTTATGAATTTTGTAATAGTTTCATTTTTTCTTTTCTGTGTAGCTAAAGTTTTCCTGCCTTGCCCACAGTCAGGACAAATCTTTGTCACCCGCCAGTCCCACAGCCGCTCAGACCCAACCAAGTAAACACAGAGACTTATATTGCTTACAAACTGTATGGTCGTGGCAGGCTTCTTGATAACTGTTCTTATATCTTAAATTAATCCATTTCCATAAATCTATACCTTGCCACGTGGCTCGTGGCTTACCGGCATCTTCACATGCTGCTTGTCCTGGCGGTGTCTGGCAGTGACTCCTTCTGCCTTCCTGGTCTTTCTTTTCTCCTCTCTGTTAGTCCCACCGATACTTCCTGCCTAGCCACCGGCCAATCAGTGTTTTATTTATTGACCAATCAGAGCAACACATTTGCCATACAGAACATCCCACAGCATTTCTGTGAGGAATAAGATGGCGATCTTGATTTGATTACATTAAATTTGCTAATAGCTTTTGATAAAATGGTCATTCTCACATTAATTTTACATATCCATGATCTTGTTATGTCTTCCCATATTCCAGTGACTTTCTCTATCTCTTTATTCAGACTTAAAGTTTCATTTTAGAAGTCCTTCAGTTTCTTGGTTAGGTTGTTCCTAAATATGTTTTCTTTGTGACTACTGTGAATGGGAGTATGTCCATGATCTCATTCTCTATAATTGTGTGTGTGTGTTTGTACAAAAAAGCAGTTGATTTGTGCAAATTGATTTTGTATTCTGCCACACTGATGAAATTCTTAATCATTTCTAGAACTTTGAAAGTGGAATCTTTGTGATCTCTAATGTATGCTACTGCAATAGATATAGTTTGACTTCTGCCTTTCCTATTTGTATCCTTTAATTTCATACTCTTGTCTTATTGTTCCAGATATTGTTTCAAGCACAATATTGAAAAGGAATGGGTATTATGGATAGTCTTGTATCATTCCTGACTTCAGTGGAATTGCAAAACTATCCATAATACCCACTTAATACCATTAATATGTAAATTTATTATTAAATGTCTGTGTTTATTGCAGCAACTCTGTTGTTCATGTTTGGTATTGTTGTTTGTGTTCTTGGTGGAACTTTTTGTTTCAGTAATTTTGGCTTCAGTCTTCAGACTTTTTTCCATAGTCTGCTGGCTGTGCTCATTCATTTCTGTGGGCAAAAATATTGCTTCTTGTTTGTTTGGTTGTTTTCCTTGTTGTTGTTTGTTTTGTTTTGCTTAGTTTTCTCTAGGTTGAGTTTGTTGGTTAAATATTTTTAGACTGTTTATATCCTAGAATTTTTTTTCTTTTTCTTTCAACTATGGCAGATAGTCTTGCTGGATATAGAAGTCTAGGTTTGCCCTGATTGACTTTTAGGACTTGGAATGCATTGTTCTCAGCTCTCTGACTTACAAAATTTCCACTAAGAAATCAGCTGTTATTTTTATTATAATAGGTTTTCTTTTTCTATTCGAATTGTGGTATTTTAAATTTTCTCTTGCACCTTCCAAAATACTGTTTCTTCTGTATTCGTAGTGTTTTAACTAGGATATGCTATAGGAATTTTTTATTTGAGTCCTGTCTTTTTGACATATGGTGTGTTTCTTATATTTTACATGTATGTATTTCCTTACTTTTGGGAAATTTTCTCCTAAGATCTTGTTGAAGATATGGCATGCACCATTGACTTTTGAATTCTTCTCCCTAGCCTATACCTATAATTCAGATTTTTTTGTGGGAGAGAGAGGTGTCCTACATTTCCTATGTTTCTTTCCTGCGCTGTTTACACACACACACACACACACACACACACACACACACACTTATAAAATATATGTAAATATATCTAGATATATATCCATATACACACACACACACACATATATATATATATACATATATATATATATATATCACTTTTTATTTCATAGAGATTTTTTCCTTTATCTTTGAGTCCTGATAGTCTATCTTCTGCTTGATTCATTCTACTTGCAAGGCTTACCTTTTTATTTTCTAGGTGGGTTATTGTGTTTTATTATTCCATCTTTTTTTATATTGTGTACTTTTTGATGTTTCTATATCTTCATTGAATTTTGTTCTCTAGTCTTAGATTGTCCTTGTCATTTTCATCATTCTGTTTTGTGTTTTCTTGGATATTACTAAGGTGCTTATTTTCCTTAAGCTCTTTATTCTTAATTTTATTGAGATGTTTATCTGTATCTTCTTTAATCTACTTACATTCTTTATTTGTATTTAGGATTTTTCTTTTAAATTCTGTGTCCTGGGATACATTTCATTAATGCTTATTGGCAAGCATGTATACAGTCTAGGGGTTACAGAGGAGAAGTACTAGCTTAATCTATGATATTGTTTGTATTTTTAAGATGAGGTTTGAGTATAATGACTTCTTTTGATAGTTCTATGACTGATATGGACAGAGAAGGTTGAGGAAGAAGAGAGAGTATCAGGGTGGGTTAGGCCTAGGGGTTGGAATGGTGTCAGATGGCCAGAGGGAAATGCGTGTTGTTTAGTGTGTGCATTATGGTCCAGGCCTGATATGTGTGTGCAGATCTCCGTGGATAGAAACATTGAATATAACTTGGGAAGTGCCTGTGGATTAGAGTGGCAGACAGGGAGGATAGAGACAGAAGACTAGAAGCTGACTACTACACAGAAAGGGGTGGTCAGACTTGGTTGGGGCAACGGATGTGACATATAGAGCATACCTAGAGTTTAAGAAGGATGCACAGAGGGGAGGTGAAGCAGATTTACCAGGTAGATGCTGGAGAAGAATGTGTAGGATCTGGCTTGGTAGGGCAGTTAGATGTAGCCTGAGGGAGGCTAGCATGGACATGAGCAGAGCCTGCAAGTCACTTTAGGCACAGTAGTGAGAGATGCAGCTGTAGCAGGAGAGTGTTGGGATAAATCAGTTTATCTCTGTGTGCATGAATTATACCAAGCCAAAATTGGAAATTTGGAGGGGAAATTCAAAGAGTGCATGTACATTTTATTATCTTTTTTTCCAAAAATGATACAGTATAACAACTATCCACAAAGTGTTTTTATTGGACAATGCATTATAAATAATATAAACTGATTTAAAGTGAACAGGAGGATGTGATAGGCTATATGCAACAGATTGTAGAGTATTCCACTTGTTAGAAAGGAGTTGAGTATTGGTAGATTCCAGCATCTGAGTAATCAATCCACCACAGACACTGTTTTAATGCCTTTCCCTGTTGCTATGATAAAATGCCCTAATTTAAACAGCTTAAGGGAGAAAAGACTTATGAATTTTTCATAGTTAAAGATACAAGCCATCTTGGTGAAGGAATCAAGGCAGCAATGGCTTGAAGCAGCTGATCACATTATGTTTATAGTCAAGCAAGAATAACGAGATGCATGTACGTTGATGCTCGGCTGACAATCCAGGATTCTCTGCTCACAAAAATTATGGGTAATCAGGATAATCACCATAGCTATGCACAGAGGCTCACTTCACAGTTATTCCTACATTCTACCAAATTGACAAGTAGCACTGCCCATCACAAATACTGAAGAGCAACTATTTCTGAACATCATCACAATGATAGTGTTTTAATACTGATTAAATAAAATTAATATATTGTCTAACAAATTTTATGGTTGTGCACAAAATATACTTACTCTGTCTACATATAAAACGGAGTTGAGATTTAAACGAAGCTTTCTTCAAAGTCAGACAAAGGAAAGGTACAATGACTTTTATTTGCTCACTTATTCCACCAGCATCATTTGAAGTCACTGCTCCAGGCTCTGGAAAAGCAGTGCAGAGAAAATCAAATGATCAAACTACAATGCTCTCTGAGGTGGGAAAATAGACAGGTATAGTAAGAGAAAACAAGAAATAAATAGAATGGAAAATTGGTACTAATGTTTGAGGTTGAATTTGTGTTTTGAAGAGAAGAAACAGCAAAGCAAAGTCTCAGAAGAAGAGCTAGGTGGTTGGAGCTTAGAAAGGCCTCCGGTACAAAAGACCTGCCACATAGTGGCAAAAGTGAAGCAGATCAGATGCAATTGAGGTGACAAAGAGGAAAGAGGCACAAAAACAGGTTGAAGAGGCAAGTGGAATGTAAGTCATTTCTGCAATATCAATATCTGTGTGCATACTTCCAACAACAGAGTATCTGGTTATTTTTTGTTGTTTTGTTTTGTTTTATTTTGTTTTTCAAGACAGGGTTTTGCTGTGTAGTTTTGGTTCCTGTCCTGGATCTCGCTCTGTATACCAGGCTGGCCTCGAACTCATAGAGATCCTGGCTCTGCCTCCTGAGTGCTGGGACTATAGGCATGCACAGCCCGGCCCATAGTGTCACTTTTTTTAAAGTTAATTAATTGAAAGTTTCATTTTAGACCCCCAGGGCCACTAGTTTGCTCTTTTCTAAATAATGACACAGTTTCTCATGGTAGCCAGACCAAGGAGTCTTTTTCAAGCATCAGGCTGTTTGCCTATGGCTCAAATAAATTAGAAACTGCATTAGGTCCTAGAGATATTGTGTCTTTTTAAAGCTTCCAGGCCCAAGTGCTTAGATAGATGTGTATTTACTGATTGTTTTCTTGCCTGTCAGATTCTAAAATCCTAATATTATTTTCATTTTCCTTCCATACTGAAATATCAGTGTTTTCATTGGTTGTTTGCTTATTTGTTTAAACAGTCTGCTGGAGACTGCACTCACTACTATCATTTGGAAACTAGCTGAAATGACTATAAAATAAAATGCTACTTTTTTCCCTTTACATCTCCACATTAGCTTTCTAGGTTGACCTGATTTTAAAGGAGACCATGCATAGAAATCATGTTACAGGAACACCCTGTGACTACCTCTTTATTTGCTTTCTGCCGCTATACCCCTTCTCACTTTGTAGTCTCTCTCTTCAACCAATATTTGGGCAGTACAAATTGGTCCTCAATTTAACAAAAGTTATAAAATGTTGGATAGGCAGGGAAAGGAGAGTGTATCTGGAAAGAGTTGGGGAAGGGATGAATTTGATCAAGCACTTTGTAAGAAACACTTAAGTAAATAATAATAAAAAAAACTTTTAAGAAAACTTTCATGGCATATTGCCAGTACAATAATTTATAATAATCCCTTATATGTCTTGATAGAATGTTCATCACTTTGTAGTTTTACTTAAACTTTTCTTCACAGTTTCAAATAGCCTCAATACTTACATATAAAATATAGATATCTCACTGAAGAAATGGTATTCATGAATTCTCACAAGAAATGTGAATATCTTATTCACCCTGAGATCCAGTGAGGGAAATGGAGAATGGAAGCAGCCTTATTGTGAAAAATTCAGTTTCTCAAAGAGCCTGTTCTTAAGATTTGGACTCAATGGGTTTAAAATCGGTTATTTGACAATGCTTTTACAGCAAGCCATCAGTACAGGTTCCATAGTAGATGGCTACATGACACGGGACATGGGCACAGCTTGTTTCCAGGAGAAAAGGGCCAGGACTTAGGTCAGCTGGGTCATGTTCTCTTCTCTTCTGCAGCAGAAGCTATCCCGATGAGAACAGGGCAGAAGTGACTGTGATTCACAGTATCCAGCTAAGCAGCCCTAGGTAGCCATGGTAATGCAGAGTAGGTAAAGCTGTGGTACATTCGACTTTATTTTACAGTTTGAGGTATAGTTCTGTGTCTCTTTAAGAGTCTTCATAAGTTTCTAGAAACCAAGCCTTTATCTTGATTTTTCTGCCATGTTCAGTGCATAAATGTGTTCAGTGGCCCATGATTGCAGCTCAAGTGCTACCTTTCATGCTTACACACCAGACAGTAGGAAGAAAAAGGGAAAGAAAAGAACAGCCATCACTATGCTTTTAAGAAAATAACTGGAAATATGGCATATTGTTTTCACTAATACCTTATTACCAAAAGTCAGTCACATGACCATATCCAACTGACTACCTCAGAAATTGAGAAATGTCTTTATTCTTGTTGTCTTTAAACTCAGATAAAACCCTGGTGCTGTGGATATCACTCTATATAAATAAAACACTGATGGCCAGTGACCAGGCAGGAAGTATAGGCGGGACAAAGAGAGAGGAGAATTGGGGAAACAGGAAGAAGGAGAGAGAGACACTGCAGCCACCGCCAGGAGAAGCAGCATGTAAAGATGCCGGTAAGCCACCAGCCACGTGGCAAGGTATAGATTTATAAAAATGGGTTAATTTAAGATATAAAAACAGTTAGCAAGAAGCCTGCCACGGCCATACAGTTTGTAAACAATATAAGTCTCTGTGTTTACTTGGTTGGGTCTGAGTGGCTGTGGGACTGGCAGGTGACAAAGATTTGTCCTGACTGTGGGCAAGGCAGGAAAACTCTAGCAACACCCTGGAAATAATTAGTAGGGAGAGACAGATATTCAGTGTTGTTTCCTACTATTTTGCATATTATGTTAAGATGCAGATACTTCTATTGAGTTGAAACTGTTGATTTGTGTCTCAGCTCCATCAAGCATGTTATCTCATTCATAACTCATGCTGATCCTCTGACTCACTCAGTCTTTCAACTGCTTTAGAGAAGAAAAAGCATAAGCCCAGAAAATGTACAGCTTCCCCATGACTGTGCACTGAAGTGCAGTTAGAGTCCTAGTTTTGCACTTTCAGACCTTGCATTTATCTCAAGGGTAATGAGAGACTTTCTCAGCTTCCCAGGGACTTAGGTATGAAGACTGCCTCTTTGCTTCTCTGCTCTCATTAGTTTCCGATGGATATTGCTTTCAAATAATCCATGCTCATACATTTTTAGTCCTTCCTCCTTTGGCCTGCTAATTCGTCAATGTGGTGCTACCCACTGTTTTTGCACCTGTGCCGGTTTACATAATTCTTTTTTTTTCTGAATTCAGCTGGAGACTAGAAACATTGCTAGAGATATCAAAATGGTGTTGATGATAATGCTTGGCCACCTAGATGTAGACCTTTGTGAATCATGCTCTCTTCCTCATGACATGGTTAGACAGAATCTAAAGATTCTCTTAAGTGAGTAGAAGTGTGTCATGGATCAGCACTGAACATTCACATTACCTAACAGAAACAAATAAACCTGATCATCTCCTAGCTCCCTGCGTGTTAAGAAGTGAGGAAAAGCAGGGAACTTGTATCTGAAAATCCTTCCTGTCACTTAGTTCACATTGCCATCTGGTTGCCTTAATTTCCACCCACTGCTTGAAATATGTGTTTATAGAAATAAATATGAAGCTGCAAATAAAGTAATATGAAAACTGCAAAAGTTAAAATGCAGTTCTGACAAATACTGAAGCCCAGGTTTTAAAAATAGCTCTGCACCATTGTTTCCAGGTGCTTTAGATCATGAACTCTGGAAACACATACATGCTGATATCTACATTACTGTGGTAATGAGTTTATTCATTTCTCTTGCCACAGAATATCTTACTTGTGCTGCCTAAATTAACATTTTCCTTAACAATTGAGTACTAATTATGATAAAATAGACCTCTTAAAGTAACTTTATATTTGGACATCATTGTGCTTGACATGATGTTCATGCTTTTGCACTGAAATATGTAGGGTCATACTTTTGTGGATTTGAGAGTTCAAATCCCTTTCATGGAACTGTTCTATCTTTCCCCTTTACTTTTGAATAGCTAGAACTTTCAGTCTGTTGTAGGGTATGGAAGATAGCTTAGTCATGGAAAGACCTAGCTTGGAACATGAGGACCTGAGTTCAACATCCAGAAACCAGGTGAAAATAAACTAAGATTTGTGGTTCACGTTTATTCCTAGTAATTTGTGCATGGAACACAAGTAAGAACTTGAGGTTCACTGATCATCCAACCTAGCTTCCTTTATGAGTTCAGGTCATCTAGACACAGGCAAAAATAAATAAATAGATGAGAGGAATGCAGCACCCACTGATGGCAACAAAGGTTATTTCCTAACCTCCACGTGTGAACACACAGTATTCACCAAACATGTCCATACATACATACAGAGACGTTCACACAGGTGCGCATACACACACATACACACACACACACACACACACACACACACACACACACACACACACAGAGTTATTCCATCAAATACTCCAATTTCAACCAGTAGGTTTTGTTGTGCTGTCAATAGTAAAGAAGAGAAGTCAAATCTATAATTATGGTAATCATGATGATAATATCATCCAGGATTTACAAAGCAATTATTCAAAGTTTCATACCAAGAACATACAAACTCATTAATACAGTCACAACCCCCATTACACACACACACACTCACACGCACACACACACACACTTTGTTTCAAATTGACAATAATTTACAAATATAATACTCTTGAATGTTAATAGCCTTATGTAAAAGATTATTTAATGTTTATAATATAATCGACTTAAAAATATAGTTTACAGATATTCTTTGTTTAGTCAAGTTAAGGCAATATGTGGAACCCAAAAGCAGCTACTAATATGTTTATTTATGGCTAAATGAAATTTTACCCTGTGCTTTTCTGTGGAGTGGCACATTATTTGTGAATAAGTAGTGAATACTCCTCCACTGATAAAAGTCAAGTTGTCCTGAAGAAATAGAAGTAGAATAGGAAAATACAAATTGGTAAGCACACTAATCAGCTGTTTAGGGTATCCTGAATGAATCATTAGTGACATTTACTAGCATTGACTAACTGTGTAGTACCCACAATGGACAATACATTTATATGCAACAAGGTTCAAGAGGAACAAAGGATTCCAGGATTTACTAAAAGAAAGCCCATTGCATCTGAATCTTGAAGTTGCATTTAAAGGGTTGGGCATGATAGGGAATAATGTTCAAAATCTCTTCATTTTACTACTCTTAAGGGCTGAGAAAGATATAGTAATTAACAGCACACAATTCTAAAGGGAGCATTTAATCTGAAGCAGGCCTAACACAGAGACCACCTCAAAGCACTGAGGCCATGCTCCACAGATCCACAGGACCCCATGGGCTAAGAGAGACACTTTGCCCTTTTCTTCTTCAAAGCATGATCACAAATATAGTTTTTAAAGATGTAAATACTCATTTTCATATAATCTTTAAAATTAATTTTATCTAATAAGAAGTTTTAATTGAGTTATAGCTTTAGTTTTAAAAGCTTAACTGTGTTCAATGGTACTCACTAGATAGTTTATCATTAGGAATGTATTTTGCATTTCCATTATAAAAATTTTAAAGAGAGATTGCAATTAAGAACACCGTTGCTCCGGCAGAGGACCATGGTTCAATTCCCTGCACTCAAATTTCTGAGGCAACAAGCACACACACACACACACACACACACACACACACACACACACATACACACATACACACACACATACACACATTCACACACACACGCGTACACACACATACGTGTATATGCACACACAAAAAATAATCACACATAAAATAAAATGAACAAATCTAAAACCAATGAAGATATTTCTAATCTGAGAGAACTTAAAGAACAAGATACTAGAATATGTTATCTTCTAGGGGAGAAATATTTCCCCCTCTGCATAATAAATAACACATACCAGTCAGAAAATAATTTTAAAAATCATAATTTATGCACTAACATATAGCTCACTAGTAAAGCACTTGCCCAGCAAGGACAAAGTTCAGTGTTCTACCTCAGCAACACACACACACATGCACATGCACATGCACACACACACATACACACAGTGCATGCACAAAATTATTTTTTCTTTAACCATCAATGATAGTCTAAAAGATAGTGTTTATTTCTATATCTAGATTTTTTTCCTTGTCTTTGCCCTTTAGATGTTCAATAATAATATTATTTGGGGAATGCTTTTCTTCATTTTGTATTTGTTCCTTTGTTTGATGAATTCCTCAACTGAGGCTCCTTGTGTTAAAATTTCTCTGAGTGATGCTGCCCAGCTACCTGAGAAACAGTTCCCAGTTGTGGTGTGAAAACATAGTTCTTTCTCTAATTGCACCATTCAGGAGTTCTCCCAGGCAATGCTCCTTCCAATGTTGCCAGGCTCACATAGTGTGATTGCCAGGACACTGATTAGATCTAGGGAGGGTGAACCTGCTCTATGTTGCCTTATCTGTCTAGAATGGAGTAAAAGCTGAGCCTAGATGACTGTCCTTACTGAATTGAAAGGCAGTTGGGTATTATTACCATCCTGGGGCTCTAGGCATGTTTACGTTCCTCTTTGTCTACTTCAAAAATCTCATTTGGTTTCCTCTTATGCTGTTTCTAATGCTTATGTTTCTATTTCATAGGAAGGAGTAGAGGAAATACTATCTAGGCCATATCTGCTGAATCAAAACTCTAGCATAGTTTGGGTAAACAACCCTAACACTTGCAACACAATATACAAATATAATACCTGCTTCACAACATACAACCAGAACACCTGCAACACAGTATACAACGATAACACCTGCTGCACAATATAAATCAGCACATACTACGAAGTAAACAGATGCAGAAACCCACACTAAATTTGTTGATGCTGAAGTATAAACATACCATAAAAGCTGTTACAGGTTATCAGCTTTGGCTTTGCTACACATTAGTCCCTGCCCAGCCATAGTTTGGTTTGCCACAGTTTCATTGAACATGCTGTTTATGCTACCTAATTATTAGTCATTTAGGAGCTGTCTCAATTATTGAATCAACTGTCACAGCATCACACTGTTTGCATTTAAGTAACCCTTATTTTACCTAATAATGGCCTGTAAAGAGCAAGCATAGCAATGTTGATAAATAGATTACAACACACACACACACACACACACACACACACACACACACACACACACACACACAAAACAAAACAAAACAAAAACCGTAAAAGCCTTTCTTTCAGTACACTTTCTTTCAGTGCAGAACTGAATGTTCTTGATTTAATAAAAAGACTGTATATAGATGGTGCTGAGAACTATGGTAGGAATGGAGTTGTTTACTATAAAATTCTATAGCTCATGTGAGTTCTGCTGTCACCCTTTAGATTACAAAGTGAAAGACACACTGTGTTCTAAGTGCTTGTGTGCTTGTCCAAAATGAAAAAAATGCATTAAATTTATATGTACACAGGTATAAGAAAATATGGTAAAAATAAGGTTTTATTTTATTTGTGATTTCAGGCATCAATGGTGATCTTAGAATTTGCTTTCCATGAATAATAAGAGTAACTGTAAATGCATTTTTTATACATAAAAATCACTGGGACACTATTTTCCTGGGTATTTTTCTTCAGAACTCTTAAAGACTATAGTCCTGTTTACTCACCATTGTCAGACCCTCATTAACCTACTGATCTATTCTCTAAGTATAAATCAAAGTCTAGAATCCCTTACATGGGCCTAATTTCCACATCACTTTATACATGGAACACACACTGGTAGTAATACAATACTGCCCATGAGTCGAACTGAAGGCATACCTGCCCTGATACTTTGTTCCCTTAAATCCATTGCACATCCCATATTCACTATCATAAAACATTAGCCGTTTCAATTTATCATCAGGTGGAATGTATCATAAAAGTCTTGGTATTATAATACCATCCATTATGAAATTGAGAGTCTTCAGAATCTAGTTTATGTGCATTTTGTATGTAGTTTCAGTAATCTGCAGTAATTTAATGACTTTCACATTTCTATCTCGAAATGTAATGAAAATTGCTAATAATTTTAGGCTCCCTGTAAAGAAGATGTTAAATGATTTTAATAAACAGTTCACACCAGCATTAGGAAGGCTTCTGCCATAAAACTGGAGGAATCCTATAAAAGATATTATACTTTTACTCCAGGAATAGGGTTTGAATCCTAAAGGACAGAAAAGTAAGAAAATAGGTTATGTTTATACCAGTCTTGAAACTCTCATATTACATAGTGACTTTCATGATGTTTTTAAGTGATATACATTAGCATATTCTTTTCACTCAAATCAAGCACATGAATGTGATACCTTTCACTGTATAGAGTAC
Organism: Peromyscus maniculatus bairdii; assembly: GCF_049852395.1. Classification (NCBI taxonomy): domain Eukaryota; kingdom Metazoa; phylum Chordata; class Mammalia; order Rodentia; family Cricetidae; genus Peromyscus; species Peromyscus maniculatus. The sequence continues at coordinate 120,441,561 of NC_134857.1, forward strand.
TCTGTTACTCATCAATAAATGCTTTAACAAATCCATTAGATTATAATTATACTTTAATTTGTATTCAATAGCTGATAAAATCTTTGTCTTTTGTGTGTGTGTGTGTGTGTGTGTGTGTGTGTGTGTGTGTGTGTGTGTACCTTGCTGTAAAGGCAATCTCTTGTCATTTAACTTGTGTTTCAATAAAAATCTTGACTAGATGTAACAAATAATTTGCCTAATGGCAATATCTTTTCTACTTACAAGATTAGAAGAAACTGCATTTAGTAAGTGGTACATATGCAATATAATAAGACATTATGCCTGGTCTCTTCTATCTGTTTTAATTGGTTCAAGCACTCGATACAGACTTATTTCTCAATTTGGGGAATGTAATTCTGCTCTCATTACTAGCATAATACTCACCCAATAACATCCATCCTGAGTCGATTTATTGCTTCACCAAGTACTGCAGAATGGGGAAGCACTCTTTATAATTCGAAACCTTCAAAATTAATAACTTCCCTGAAGAAAATGACTACAGATGACAAAATTAGCTCCAGATTTATAGCTTTGAATTTTCATGTCCCGAAGTTTTTAAAATACAAAACAGAATTTAAAAATATTTTACCTATTCTATGTGGTTTCTTTTGTCTTTGTATTTCCCAACAGGCAAACATGGAGCTGTTCTCAGTGGTCAGCAGGATTGCAAAATTTCTCCAGACTCCGCCCTGTGATGGAAATCATCAGGCTAAAATCTGTGGAGATATTATTAACAGTCACTGAAAGGATTCTTTTTACTCTGAAATTTTATAAGAGATATGCATAAAATATATTTAAATATCAAACCTCAATTTTGTGAAATAAATCATAGGTAGTATAGCTAAAAATTAAGTTAAACATATCTATTAAGTGGTTGGTCTATATATAATGTCAACATACAACTACAATGTTGTCTTGATATTAATAACTATCGTCCTTAGGGTACAGTTTGGTGATGAAGTAAAGCCTTGGAATACAAAGCTTTGAGTTTGATTACTAGGCACCACTCTAGAACATGCATGTGCACATCTGTGTACAGGCACAGAAATGCACTCTCACACAAGAACACCTGATGCAATCTACTACAATTTAAAAGGGAGCAATCTTACCTGTATATAATAATTCATTATAAAGCTTTTCGTTTTTCTTCTTTGTGCTTCATTTTTTCCTCAATGCCCTTCTGAGAACATCAGTGTATCACAGTCTGAAAAATGATAGTTTGCATTTGCAGAATAATTCAAACCTCAGAATTCAGTGCATTTGTCTTCCTTCCTGGCAGCCATGGTGGTAAAGACAAGTCGAGTCCTTGCAGGCAGGTGATCAATTCCATGATAAAACCTAAAAGGAAGTCAACTTTCCTAGCTCTGTGCTTTATATACTACTTAGGAGTGGATTTCAAATGTGTTAGATTAATGTGGAATATAAAAGCTCAAATACATGTTGCTATTTAGGGAGGATATTTAGAGTTTTCATAGTGTAAAACAGAGATTCCTTCATCCACCCCACAAACATCTAAATTTTTCCTAATTCCCCTCATTATCTCTTTCTCCTTGTTATTTATTTACCTTTCTATCTATCCTGTCTAAAGTGCATTGGTTTCCATGTTCTTCTATGCCTTAGGGCTTTTTTAGCAACAGAAACCTGTTTTGTATACTTTTCCACCACATCTTTGTATAGTTTACTTCCTAAATTTCTTTTTAAAAGCTTCAATATGGATTTCTGCATAACTGACAGAGAAAGAATTTATGATATGCATTTTTTTGAAACAGTATTTCTCTGTGTAGCTTTGTGCCTTTCCTGAAACTTACTCTGTAGACCAGGCTGGCCTCGAACTCACAGAGATCTGCCTGCCTCTGCTTTCTGAGTGCTGGAATTAAAAGTGTGCGCCACCACCGCCCAGCCGCAGAAAAGGAATTTATAATCCCTTCATTCTGCTTTCCTAACTTCATTTTTATCCATTATTTTCAATTGAATTCAGTCAGATGTTTAATTTTTGTCCTCTCTGTGATGATTTAAACATGACAAAACCAAAAATATTCATCTTTTTTTATTCAGCTTCCCAGAATATAGAATGGACATCTATAGTCTGGGAAATTAGCTAGAACATATGAGATACTGAATAAACATTATGGATTAATGAATAGGAAGTCAGATGAAAGATGATATAGGGTGTATAATATACTGAAAAATGAGGGAAATATGCGATTTAATGTGACTTATGATATGTAGATGTCCCTGAGCTGGAACTGCTATCATCAAACTTCAAAGACAGACATAGTAGCTCCTGCCTGCATTTCTAGCAGCAGGAGACTGAAAAGGAAGCATTGTCTCCAGTGTGAGGCCAATAATGGCTGTTTAAGAAGTTCCAGAAGTCTGGGCTACTGGGAGAAACCCTGGCTCCCAAGATTACCAAGGAGAAAAGATCTTCAAAAGCCTTGATATCACAAAACCTTATAAACTTCCACAAAGAAAAGAAAACTCTGTAAGACTTCCATTTAGATTTACTTTTAATGAAGTATAAACACAGCAAATTCATGTTAATAAATCTAATCATCTAAAAGAGAGGAACATTAAAACTGATGTCTTAAATTTTACCTCAGAATGATAATTATAAGAACCATGCTTCCAGCTGAGAGGTGAATAATCAGGAGATACAACCTCATTAGGATTTTTCCTTCGGTGAGAAATTTGCCTTTTAATGTTTAAAGAAGATCCCAATATGCATGCGAAATTTTCCTACTGTTTTATTTCTTCACACTGATAATGTTCAGCTTGCAAAAAGTATATTAATTTATTGCAGATTTGGGCTTTACTACATTTTTAGTCATGCATTTAGATACTTTATGTGGACTGTTTAAGTAGATTTTTATTTCTCAATAAAATATATCTAGAATAATTTTTCTCATAATTCCCACAATATTTCTCTAGTGGTCAATATTTTCTATTTTCTAACTGTAAAACAAAATCACAAAAATGTACTTTATTGAGCAAGTAATGGCTCTATCTATCTATCTATCTATCTATCTATCTATCTATCTATCTATCTATACATATATACATATAAGTGTGTATGTGACAGATAATAGATAATCATGGTGTTGGTAATAATAATTAATAATAGGTAATGTAGTATAACAAAATAGCATAAAATAGTGAGTGAGTTGAATTGTGTCCCCTCAAAATTCATATCTTGGAATCTTTACACTCAACATGTGAAAATATGACCTTATATGAAGATGGAGAGCATACATAGGCTATCTCTCTGAAGCAACACCATTGTTCAGAGAAAACGCAATCTGCCTTGTGATACTTTGTAATAGCAACCTCTGCATTATTAACATCTACATTTATATGTAATATTGCAAATGTCGTTTGAATGATGTTTAAATTAACTTCAGAGTCGGTATATGAAAGCCAGAAGAACTTCTTATCAAAAGGAGGAAAAGTGTTCTAGTTTGCTTTCTGTTGCTATGATAAACTCTGTGATCTCAGTTGGAGGGAGGGAAGGTCTTATTTGGCCTACACCTTCACATCATAGCACATTAGTAAAGGAAGTCAAGGCAGGAACAAAATACATGAAGGGACATTTCCTGCAGTCTTGCTTCCTCTGGCTTGCTCAGACAGATTTCTTTTTTTTTTTCTCTCTCTCTCTTTTTTCTGTGTGTCTTTTATATCATGTATCTTGATTCCACTCATATCTCCATCCCTTTGCATCTGCCCTCCTCCTCTGCACCCTTCTCCCAAAATAAAATTTAAGTGAAGAAAGAGAAAGGGGAAAAAAAGGGGTGGGAATTAAAAATCTCATTAAGGAAGCTGAAGTGTGACATAATGTTACTACTCTGGCCCACCAGCCTAGAGATGGCACCGCCTAAAGTGGGCGTGACCTTCCTACATCAGTTAACAATTAAGAAATCCCCTATAGACATACCCTCAAGCTAGGTTGATGGAGGAAACACCTTAATTGAAGTTCCCCTTTCCTAGATGACTCTGGGTTTGAGTCATGGTGACAGCTGAAGGTAACTATGACAAAAAGCAATAAGATACCTTCTAAAGTTTTTCATTATTTTCTCAACAATTCTTAAGAGAATTCTAAATCAGAGGTATATATTTATATACACACAGATTAAACATAAAGAGGGACATGAGGAATCAGGAAAAGGATTGCATTTATAGGAAGTTCAAGGTTTCTAAAGAAATTTTATACTTGTAGCCTCCAATGTTGTGAACCACAAATTTTGTACATGATTCTATACATCAACGAGAACAGAGTAGCTTTATAAATTTGTAAGTAAAATGACTTATTTTTCTGTGTTATTTCATGGCAACAATATATAGTGGTTTTAAAAAGAAAATTATAAACTACAAAATGATTTATTAGAATATAAATGCCAATATAATTCAATTTTATACCATCAAATTTAACTAGTTTGGATGTCATTTTTAAGTATAATTGAGTTAATCTTTTAGCACTTATCTTATGTTAAAGCTGCTATAACAAAATATCATAGACACAGAGACTGATAAAAATCAGAAATTAGCTGGTTTGGCAGCTCATAGCTGTAACCCTAGTACATAGCAAGCTGAGGAAAGAGTATTGCAAGCAATTCCATGCTATAGAGCAAACAGAATTAGCTATGTAGTAAGGCCCTGTCTCATTAATCAAAGTGAAAACAAAACAAACAAACAAAACCCCTGAGAAAAATGAAAATAAAACCAAGAACAAAAGGATAAGAAATGTATGACTCACTCTTCTGGGGGCTGCAAGTCCAAGATAAATGTTTGACCTGTTCCACAAAAGATCATGTCCTCACTGTATCCTTATAGTGTACTGACGACAAGAACTCCTCTACCTTTCTAAAGAATCTCTTGTAAGGGTAAAAGTTCCATTAATATCTTTCAGAAATTGTCTTCTCCTAATTGTTGTTATTAATGTTGTACTGGAAAACATAATTGCAGTACAAAAGTTTTGGGAAGCCATAGATATTCAGTCTATAGCAGAGATTTTTACTAAATTTAATTCCATTATACTCTTTACATCAATGAGCATAATTCTGATCACCCCATACATAGACAAGATTTCTTCAGCTGTGCTGATGTAACCAAGAGAAGGCAGACTACCTGGGTTCAAATACCACCTCTTTTGCTAAATGTTGAGTGAGTTTAACTTTTCTTCCAAGGAAAGTAAAGATACCACTTATTGATTTGAAGAGTAAGTGAAGCAAATTGAATTTGGTGAATTATAAACCCTAGATAGTGGTTGTGAGCTTGGGATGATATAGCTATCATTAATATACCTTAAAATAGAGCATGAAATAAAGCATGCAAACTGAAATGTAAGAATCACCTTTTAAGCACTTACTTACAACACCTTCCACTCTTTCCTCCCTTTAAGAAGCAAACCAGGTGATCTTTTATAAACATTTGGAAAATGGACTTTTCTTGACACAGTCAAGTAAGCATATGTCATATTACAATGCTGTTGTATCTTGTGGGAAGTATTGTCAATCCAAGTGCCATAACTTCGTGTGTGTGTGTGTGTGTGTGTGTAATTTTTGGTAAATATAAAATAATATGATTTTTTAAGTCTTTATCATACCTAATTGATGTTATCTGTGCCCCTTTTCTCTTCTTCTATATGGATTTCCCTGTCCCCTCTGAAATTAGACCACCTCCCCATTTTACCTAATTATTCTTTCATATTGTAGTGATATTTTGTTTGTGCTCTAACAAATAAAGCTTGCCTGAAGATAAGAGTATAGAGCTAGCCATTAGTGGCCACACAGTAGTGGCACACACCTTTAATCCCAGCACTTGGAAGGAGAAAACAGGAAGTGGTATGGCTGGGTAGAGAGAGGAAGCGATAAGGCTGGGTGAAGACAAAAAGCTTGGCCCTTTCAGTTTCAGGATTCCTGAACATAAGAAGTCTTTCTAGTGGCTGGCTGCTCTGCTTCTCTGATCTTTCAGCTTTCACTCTGATATCTGACTCCGGGTTTTTATTATTAAGACCAATTAAGATTGCACTACACATGTCACCTGTGTCCCACTCCTCCTCCTTATCCCACAAATGTCTAATTGGAGATAATCTATTCAACAGGAAAGACATCATGCCAAGTACTAGAAACCTAGCCAACTTCCTAGGACTTGTAAGGTCCTGGGTCTTAGAAAGAAACCTACTAAAACCACTTAATATACTTGCATAATTTCTAACTGCATTCTAAAATGTATCTATCTTTATATCTACAAATATATCCTGCATCAGAGAATATATTTTTTTTATAAAAAATGGAGGCCTGCTGCGCGGTGGTGGCATACACCTTTAATCCCAGCATGCCGGAGGCAGAGGCAGGTGGATCTCTGTGAGTTCGAGGCCAGCCTGGTCTACAGAGTGAGATCCAGGAAAGGTGCAAAGCTACACAGAGAAGCCCTGTCTCAATAAAACAACAACAACAACAACAACAACAAAAAAAAGGAGGACATTTACAGAAAGCCACAACTGGTCATAATGTAGAGATCAATAGGGAACGAAGCTCCAAGAGATACAACTACAACACAACTCCTCCACTAAGGCTCAAGGGACATCACAGAGGAGGGGGTGGAAGGATTGTGAGGTCCAGAGTACCATGAAGTCTGCAGTGAGAATGTGTCCTCTAGGAACCATACCTATAATATCTCAACAATATATCTGCATAAATAAGATCGAGACAATGACAACATCAATATTCATGCTAACAAGGAAGGAATAAATCTCAGAGTCCCAACCTTAGACAAACTATTATAGGCAACTAATCATTGCTAAGAATGATAGAATTAGCCTCTCATAGGAACAAGTATATACAATACAAAATTTCCAGCCCTGAAATAAAATACATATAAACAATATCAACTGGACTCAATAGATTGTATTTATACATTTTTGCATTTATATAAATGCATGTAACAATGATCATCAAAGAAGAAGTGGGCATCATTTTGAAAGGGAGTGGATAAAAACAATGGAAAGGTTGGAAGGAAGGAAAGGAAAGGGAAAAGGTGTAACCGGAGGTGGAGCTTTCCTTTGTCACAAACTCCCAGACCCCAAATGATCATATAAATGCTTATATTAATTATAAATGCTTGGCCAAATAGTTCAGTCTTGTTACTAGCTAATTCTTATATCTTAAATTAACCCATTTCTCTTAATCTATGTATTGCCTTAGGCATTAGGCTTAGGCATTACCAGTCTGCTGGCATCTTGCTCCTTGGGCAACTGGATCTTGTTCCCCAGACTCCGGCTTTTTTCTCCCTGTATCTCTGCTTGGATTTCCTACCTGGCTCTTATCCTGTCTTGCCATAGTCCAAAACAGCTTTATTTATTAACCAATGGGAGCAACATATTCACAACACACAGAAAGACTGTCCCACAGCATTTCCCCTTTTCTGTCTAATCAGAAATGAAGATGTTCATTTTACATAGTAAAATTATATATAATAAAACAGTTATTAAGTGAGAATTATAATTTCAATGTCTATTTGTATTTGGCAAAATTAAATAAAATATTTTATCATCTTAACAAATTTAAAATGTATCTTCACAAAATTATAATAACTTTAAAATTTTATAATAAAAACTATATAAATAGCCCAACAGAAAAATAATATTAAAATTCTAAAAAAAATAGGGAAAAAAGGTGCTGGACATGGGAGGTTTGTGAAGCCACCTCAGGGGTGACCATAGGGATGACATATTGAGCAGATGGAAGAATTCAGACTCCATGTTCTCAGAGAATTAGGTAGATTTTTTATGACACTCAAACACTGTACAAGAAATATACAATGAAGATACTATATCTCAGTAAAGAGCACCGTACTCTAAGTCCAAGTAAGCCTTTGATGCAACAGAAAAATGCTAATACTTCATCCAAGGGATTTAAAAAAGAAAGTTCTATAAAATAGCTCCTTGGGAACACTGAGGATGAGGAGGCAAAAGATTGCAATAGTCAGAGGATCAGGAAGTTCGCTGTGTGGCTGTATCTCCTGGCAACATCACACAATATGAAGATAAATTCTCTCCTTCATGACTACACAAACATGAACTGAGCAAGGACAGCCGTAGACATGCCAAAGTGGACAGGGTAAAGACCACAAAGTCTCATCTTTACGTAAAGATTCAGGCAGCTAAGCAATGATGAGAGCAAGAGAAATAATCTTCCCCAACATTAAATAGAGTAAATATCTTATACTTAGGTGCTGTGGGATGTTAATGTATGTCCTGTGGGAGCCCTTCTTGGGTTCCTTGTGGCGTTACCCAGCAGGTTTGCATAGAGGATGATTAGGACCATGGGCCTGAGTGCAGGTGTCTGAGATGGTCTGCACTTGGCTGTACTGGGGGATGGTCTGTATGTCAAGTTGCTTTGATTGGTCAATAAATAAAACCTGATTGGTCGTGGCTAGGCAGGAAGTATAGGCGGGACTAACAGAAGAGAAATAAAAGAACAGGAAGGCAGAAGGAGACGCTGCCAGCCACTGCCAGGACAAGCAGCATGTGAAGATGCTGGTAAGCCACGAGCCGCATGGCAAGGTATAGATTTGTAGAAATGCGTTACTTTAAGATGTAAGAACAGTTAACAAGAAGCCTGCCACGGCCATACAGTTTGTAAGCAATATAAGTCTCTGTGTTTACTTGGTTGGGTCTGAGCGGCTGTGGGACTAGCGGGTGACAGAGATTTGTCCTGACTGTGGGCAAGGCAGGAAAACTCTAGCTACACTTAGGAATTTATCATTATGCATGTCCAGATATATATGTAACAACAATGAATGAAAACAGATATCATGAATTTGAGGGAGTTCAAGGAAGGGTGTGTGGGAGAGGAAAGAGACAGAAGAGGTAAAATTGTGTAATTATGTTATAATCTCAAAATTAAATAATTAAAATATATTATATGAAAATTACATTAAAGGTAAAGACATGCAGTGCAATCAATATACACTGTCTTAGTTATTGTTTTACTGCTGTGAAGTCAATTCGTATGAAGGAAAGCATTTAACTGGAGACTTGGTTACAGTTTCATAGGTTTAGTCCATCATCATAAGAGGGCATAGTGGTATGAAGGCACGTGCTGGAGCAGTAGCTAAGGGCTACACCTTGATCTGGAGAGAGAGAGAGAGAGAGAGAGAGAGAGAGAGAGAGAGAGAGAGAGAGAGAGAGAGAGAGAGAGAGAGAGAGAGAGAGAAAGACCGGGACTAGCTTGGGCTTTTGAAACCTCAAAGTCCACCCTCAGAGACACACTTCCTCCAACAAGGTCACACCTACTCCAACAATGCCATGCCTCCTAATCCCTTCAGATAGTGCCACTACCTGATCAGTAAGCATTAAAACATATGATTCTAAGGGGGAGGGGGTCTTATTCAAACCACCACATACCCTAAATTTTATTTGCTTTCCTTATTTTTTTAAGCAAAGTTGGTTTTATTATAAGGAGAAATAAGGTATGACAAAACATTTCTATAGCAATACATTTGTGTAGTGTTTATCATTGCTGAAATAAAATTCTTAATATAATAGTGGATGTTCATTAATTATATCGTGGGAATATACTATGAACTAAGGCTAACATTTGTCTTATTATTTTCCTGAGTTCTACTGACTAACCTGAGCGTCTATTTACATGCACTTGTGCATTAAATGATTCTGTATGTAAATGAATAAAACTTTGCATAAAAAACCAAAGTATTCACAAGTACAGAAACCTAACATGAGGTTTTATAGTTAAAATTTGCATCCAAAAACTCAGTAGATGACTTCTTGCAGTCATGAATTAGAGCAATGACTGGCAGTCACAAAGGGCTATCTTTAGACCATTTTTCTAGTTCTTTCAATTTCTTGATGCAAATCTGCTACATAAGAATAAAGAAACAACGCTGGGCTCTGGATTCCATGATATCACACCTAAAGAAAGCAGACTCAATATGATGGCTTATATTAAATATAACTCTACATGCCTTGGAGGTTATTGTTTCTCATCTTTGTACTTGAATTTCTGTAAAACTAGAGGCTTTAAAAGCAATCCAACATTTGCTAGATAAATACATACTTATCTCAGCACAGCACTGAAAACTATGATTATATATTCATGAGAATGCTGTTTCCAATAGTTTCAAGCCCAATTTATCCCAGAAACAACTCCCTGTATTTATCAATCACTGGTATATCTGAAGTGGTTATTTAATTTATTTAACCTGGACAGGTTTTCATTTTAGCCATTTTATTAACAATTATTCATTTAAATTACAAAGATACAATTTTAATAAAAAAAAGTCCAGTGTATTATCCCTTCCCTCAAGGGTCATTATAATCAAATCTTTCAATTAATTTAGACTTACATCTTGACTGTGATATTCAGACCACTTAGATTTTGAATGTCAGAGCTTTCTGGGTCACACCAGAATATAGTTCATGATTCCAAGCGTTTTATTAGAATTCCTGCTGGGAGAGGTTAAGAGGCTGCCTTGGCTCTGTGGAAATGTAGGGCAACAGTGTGCAGATATTCTCAGAAATATCTCAGGCAAAGATAATAAACAGTGAGAGTTAAAAAATATTTTATACTCATCTGCATGGATAGAGACTACAGGGCTTTTCACCTTCATCATTAATGATGAACATCTTTTTTCTCTCTCAGTCACACTCATACTCATTCGACAAAGTAGAAACAATCACAAAATCATAAAATGATAAAATTCCAAGTGAATTAGAAATATAAGCCTTGTATTTATTTTTTACTTATGACATCAGATATTTGTGAAATGAATTTTTTAATTATATTGTTCTATATTTTGTTAGTAGTGACATATTTAAACAAATGATACATAGTCAAGTAGTAGTCCAACAATTCCTGTATTATCCAAAGAAAAAGAAGAAACATTTATCATGGAATTTTAAAAGCAAATAATTTATTTTCATTTCTAGGTGAATGGATTTGTGACCTAACAGATATTTACAGAACATTTCATCCAAATACAAAAGACATACCTTCTTCTCAATAACTCCTGGAACTTTCTCCAAAATTGACCACATATTCGGATTCAAACCAAATCTCAACAGATTAAGAAAAAGAGTTGAAATAGCACCATCCATTGTATTTAATAAGACTGTTTAGAAATTCTTCTACATTCTATCTTATCTGATCACCATGAATTAAATCTGGATATCAACAGCAACACAAACAATAGAAAATTTATAAAATCCTGGAAACTGAACAAATGGATAACGACAGAAATTAAGAAAGATATAAAAGACTTCTAGAATTAAATGAAAATGAATACCCAACATACTCAAACCTAAGGGAAACAGTGTAGGCAATTCTAAGATGCAAGTTCATAGCACTAAGCACCTGCCTAAAAAGGAAAAATACAAATTGGAATGATTTCATACTAGCAATTTAACATACCTGAAAGCTCTAGAACAATAAGAAGAAATCACACCCAGAGGGGATGGGAGCAAGAAACAATAGAATCTCAGGTCTGAAATCAATAAAATAGAAGCAAACAAAACAACAACACAAAATACAAAGAATTAACAAATCAACAAAGAGTTGATTTTTTTTTTTTTACAAAAAGTAATAAGGTTAACAAACCCTTATCCAAATTAACTAAAAGGCAGAGAGAGATATAAATTAATAGTAAATAAATAAATATCATACTTTAAAACCCTATACTCCAACAAATGGGAAAATCTAAAAGAAATGGATAATTTTCTGGTTGCATACCATTCACCAAAGTTAAATGAAGATTAGTGTAACTCGAGAGTTTTCTCTCCGGTCCCACCAAACCCCTGCAGTCCTACAGCCCACTTACAAAATAAACACACGGACGCTTACAATATTTAAACTGTTTGGCCTAATGGCTTAGGCTTCTAGCTATCTAGTTCTTACATCTTAAATTAATCCATTTCTATAAATCTGTACCTTGTCATGTGGCTCATGGCTTACCGGCGTCTTCACATGCTGCTTGTCATGGCTGCAGCTGGCAGTGACTCCTCCCACCTTCCTGTTCTCTCAATTCTCCTCTCTGTTAGTCCCGCCTATACTTCCTGCCTGGCCACTGGCCAATCAGTGTTTTATTTATTGACCAATCAGAGCATATGGCAAACAGACCATCCCACAGCAGATAAGCAAGTTAAACAGACCTGTAACTCTAGTGAAAGAAAAGCAATAATCAAATGTCTAACACCAACAACCACAACAAAAAATCCCAGCCCCAGATTGTTTTATCACAGAATTCTGGCAAGATCTCAAAAAAGAGTTAATGCCAATACTCCTCTAATTATTCAACAAAATAGAAACAGAAAGAACATTGCCTAATTCATTTTATAAGGCCACAATTATCCTGATACCCAAATCAAATAAAACTCCACAAAGAAAGAGAATTACAGACCAATTTCCATTATGAACGTACATACAAATAAAATATTCGCAAACACAACCAAAGAACATATGAACATCAAAAAGGTCATTCTCCATGATCAAGTAGGTTTCATCACAGAGATGCAGGGATGGATTAATATTTGTAAATTGATAATGTAATCTGCCAAATAATCAAACTGAAAGACACAGACCTCATGACAATCTCATTAGATGCAGGAAAGGCCTTTGACAAAATCTGACACACCTTCATGATAAAAGTCCTGGAGAGATTAGGAATATAATGAACATACTTATAATAAAGGCAGTTTACAGTCAGACCATAGCCAATATCAACTTAAACGGAGAAAAATTCAAATAAGAGGCAAGACAAAGTTTTATCCTTTCTCCATGCCTATTCAATATAGTAGTTGAATTCGTACCTAGTGCAATAACACAAGTGAAGGATATGAGATCAAGGGAATACAATTCAGAAAGAAAGAAGTCAAAGTATTATTACTTATAGATGATATGATATTTATTATACATAAGTGACCCTAAATATCCCACTGGGAAACTCCTGATAAACACTGTCATCAAAAGTAGCTGGATACAAAATTAACTCCCCAAATCTGTAGCCTTGCTATACAAATGACATATAAGATGACATATACAAATGACAAATGGACTGAGAAAAAAATTCAGGGGAACAAATTTTCAAAATAGCCACAAATAATATTTTAGGTTAACTCTAACTAAGTAAGTGAAAGATTCACATGATAAAAGTTTTACAACAGTGAAGAAAGAAATTGAAGAAGGTATCAGAAGTTGGAAAACTCTCCCCTGATTGTGGATAGGTAGAATTAATATAGTAAAATTGGCCATTCTGCCAAAAGCAATCTACAAATTCAATGCATTCTCCTCAAAATTCTAACACAATTCTTCACAGATTTTGAAAGGACAATTTTCAAGTTCATATTGGAACACATACATGCACACACACACACATAAAACAACAACACAAAAGCAGCAACAGCAACAACAAAAACAGGTTAGCTAAAACAATCCTGAATAATTAAAGAATTGCTGAAGGTATCACCATCCTGCCATTAAATTGTACCAGAGTTATATTAATAAAAATAGCATTTTATTCACATAAAAGCAGATGCATCTATCAAAAGAATCAAATTGAACATCCAGACATAAATCCTTACACCTATGGACACCTGATTTTTGATAAAGAAGCCTAAAGTACATGCACACTGAATAAAGGAAAGCATCTTCACAAAATGATGCTGGTCAAACTGGATGGCTGAATGTAAAGACTCAAAATAGATCTATGCTTATCACCATAATTATTTCTTGGTGTCACTTCACCAATTAAAATTACATTATTGACTATAATTTCAACGTCTCAATTTGGAAGGTGGAATCTAACATTTATTTCATAATATATGTCAACTCAGTTCTTTTCTCTGCAACATTTGACAAATGTAATTAATTGAGAAATATTTCCTAAACTTAAGTTACATTGCTTGTATATCTCCATTCCTTAATATTTTGCTGTCATGATCATGAAAAATAGAGTTGGTGTTTAGTTGATGTGCAATCCCAATACACATTAAAAACAAAGAAACTTGGAACTCTAAAATACAAAATTAAAAGGATAACCACTTTTCCAAACAATTATGTGATTTTCAATACTGATATAGAATATTCAACTAGTGAATAATACTGTCATTACTGATTTGTTGGTTAGATTACTGTAAAATAGTTTATAAATACAGAACAAAGACAGTTAGCCTTATTTTATAGAATGTTAAAAAATACTTACTCTTCTCCATAATGATCATCATCATTTATCATCACATTCAATTATTTTGCACACCTATTTTGAATTCAACCTTTCCCCCAAGTTCTTTACATGTGACTACAAAATCTATTCTCCATGAAAAATCATGAAGTCAATACCATTATGCTCTCTTTACATGTCAGCAAAAAGATAAATATTAACTACTTGCCAACATATAACAAAATTTGAATTAGAATTCAGAGCTCAAGATAAGTGACTCTTTACCAGTCATCTATCAAATGACATTAAATTAGGAAGAAAAAAATAACCATCTATCTCTGCTATACTCACACATTAATGAAAAGTACCTTCATGTCCCATTGTGGTGCTGGTAGATACAATATGAAACTGGCCTCCTCTACAATTATGAAACACTTAGCTTGTAAAAAGTAATTATATTAAGGAAAACTGAAAAAATGAACTCAGCAATTGAATGCGATTGATGGGTGGACAATTGTATTGTTGCATAGTTGTATGTGACTGTGATAGGTATAAAAGGCCACTTACAGGCAGCTTGGGAGAAAATTGCAGTGTAATATAGTGTACTTTCTGAAAATCCCTTTTTGCTATCAACAAACGGTAAGAGTTACTGTTCAAATTGTATTGTTTGGGGCCATAACCAAGTCATTCAGGTACCGGGGCTGTAAATCTACCCCTTGACAAGTACAATAAATTTACTTGTAAATGCTGTTTCAACAAGGAAATTTAAGCTTATGGTGCTTTGATGTTAAATGTAAAATATTTATCTTAAAAGAGGACACATCCAGACACACCACCACTGAAAATGCTTGTCTCAATGATAGCCATAAATCTTCGAAAATTTTCATAAGTTAAAATGTACATCCAGTAATACTATTTTGTGACACACACATATTTTGTGATTGCATCTTTTAACCTGAATAACAAGTCTTTTATGGCCATTACAAATCTCTGGCTTTCCATTTGCCTGGTTAAAGATTTAATCTTGTCACTTGTCATTCATCTAAAGAGTAATATTTTATGTTTGGGTGTGTTTAAGTTAGAAATGCATTGAGACAAAAGTTGACAAAAGATGTGCCAGTGGCCTCTTTTCGGTACAAAGCAACTCGATCTTCCCTTAATCATTTGATAGTATTTACTGAGCATCTAAAATTTCTATTATTCTTCAGAGGGGTTCCATAGAAAGTAACAGTTGAGCGCATCACATTCTTCTTCTGTCTTACGTTGGTTCACTTTCTGATGCTTTGATTTTCCCCACAGAGGCTAATTCAGGACTTGCAAATTAAGCAAATTCTACTTTTTCATCACTCAACTTCTCTCTATTCCCATTGCTATAAAACGAATTAAAAAACTAGGTAACAGTCTAATGATAACAATTTCTACAGACTATAGTGGTATTGGTTATATGTTTTCCCACATGGGAGGAGTCAGAAGACATAGAACAACAAGATGAGCTCATGTATAAACTTGAAAACCATCTTCACATAACATTTCTACTCATACCTATACTCATATTTCTGTCCTAAACATAACAGACCAATCAGTAATTAGAGCTCAGAAACAGAAAAGAAAGGATTTTTTTTTTTTTTTTTTGCATTTTTATTCTGGTCATGACTTACCATTCTTAGAAGAGGAAGGACAGGATTGATAATTGTTTAGTTATTGTTTCTGTGTAAATTCACTCAAATCACCCCTCAAATCTTAAACAAATCAATCACATTTTTGCATAATTTATATGCAAAATTATACAAACTCTAATAGTCATTATTTAGAAAAATACATTTAACATATAAAATTCAAGATTAATTGCCATTTATACTGAATAATTTATTATTTAAAATCATCAAATATTAATTTTACTCAGAAGTGTTGATCTTATTTTTTTTCAAGTTGTACACCAATTCTCTATTTGCGGTAACTATATAGAGCATATTATATGGAAGTTCTTTACTGCTTAACAACAAATATAGTTTTCCATATAAATTTGGAAACAAGTTTGTATGTCTGGAATTATATTGAACATTATATTTTAAAGATCTGGTAAAGAATCTGAGTGACAGGCAAAAAACCAATATTAATATGTTTAATAGTAAAATCATTTGAAATTATTTTTCCTTTAGAAATGAATTTCAAGTAACATATTCCTGTTACATGTGAATTGTTAATAAATTATGCTGGAATATATTACATACAATTCTTTTAACTTGAGATTTTAAAAAAAACAGTCTATATACTGTTCTGTACTGACGTAACTGATGATCACAGCAGCAAGGTGTTAACACGCTTTAGAAGATGTTTCTAGATAGTGTATGGAACATTTTATGGTATAGTAATAAAGAAATGTTTGAGTGTTACTCACTATCTTTTGGTTGATTTCTTGCTTCGAGCTGAATTCCCCCCACCACTCACGCCAGCACACTCATGATTGAGCACATTAACAAGAGCACATACAAGTCTCTCTCCTGTTGTTGTTTTAGCATCTTCAAAAGTTCTATACTATAGGGATATAATCTCTACCAAATCTTACATCGTTCTTAAAGCATGAGAGAGTTCTTCTCAGTTAATAATAAGATGTGCTTTTGTAGTATTATTTGCTCCACCTATGACCTTGGGCTGTGGGGCCCAAAGGAGGTGGTGCTTCTTGCTCTTGTATGTGACCTCTTATAAGGAAAGAGAGAAGGGTCACATGCCCCTTCTCCCTGCCACCTGCAAGGTGGATGTGCTCCCTGTCAGATCAGAAGACGACTTCAACTGTCTTCTCCATTCTGTGTTTGTGAGAGTATTTCCTCAATTTACCTTAATAAATTTCTCTAATTCTTTTTAATCAGATTCCTGTAGATTTTGTTGCTTTACCTGGTGCCCAACATGGAGTGCTGTGGGCTGTCTTTTTGTATGCTGTGAATACATGTTGCTCTGATTGGTTGATAAATAAAGCTGTTTGGTCAATGGTGAGGCAGAATAAGGTTAGATGGGACATTCAAATTGAATAGATGGGAGAAGAAAGGAGAGGAAGCAGAGACACCAGCCCAAGGAGCAACAAGATGCCAGTAGACCAGTAATGCCATGGCCATGTGGTAACATACAGATTAATAGAAATGGATTGAGGTAAGTTATAAGAGCTAGCTAACAAGAAGCCTGCCATAGGACAGACAGTTGGTAATTAATAAAAGTCTCTGAATGATTATTTTATAAGTGGCAGTGGGACCTCAGGGCCATACTGGACACAGGAAATCTGCCAGCTATATTTTGCCACTCAGAGGTTGTAGCAACTATTTCCACCCAAAACCTGAGAAAGATTTAAAAAGGTGTTCTAAAATGGAGCCAACAGCAGCTTCCTAGTTGCATCTCTCAGGCAAGCTGTGATATAGAGATACTGCAGCATGCGAGCTTGAACTACAGCATGGTTGGTTTGTGCATGTGTAGGCTTAACCTACAGCATGGCAGATTCCTGCCCCAGTATGCAGAGGTGTTTCCAGGCCGTGCAGCACACTGCATGGTGGATTTAGCTTTTGCTAGTACAAAAAAAGTTTTCTGGGCTACATGCTGCTAGATGGAGGCATAGCCCATTGCTTATCAGACTCAGAAGTGAGCATGGATCCTAGAGCTGGCAGTAATCGTACCTCCACTATGTTGGAAAGCTGAATTGGGCAGAGCCAGCAGCCAGGGCTACTGTTTCGGTCCTAGTCACACTGCAGTTTAAATCAATGGTCAAAAATGATTATAGATTCACAATAAGAAAGATTCAGATGGAATAAAACTCTAAATGGTTTAGTGTGTGTAAAAATGTACATAGGCTTTAAAGAGAGAGAAAGAGGAATATATACATTATATAAAGAAATAGATAATTAAAAATAAAATCTTGAAAGAGACAGTAAAAGTAATATAGAAGTTAAGCTACATAAATATAAAATTTATACAGAGTCTGGGTTGTGTTGTCTTTGGATCTTTTACCTAGAGAGAGACATTTGATTGTAAAGGCTGCTGAGTTAAACCAATATGTGTATTTTAAAGGTAACTTGACTTCAAAATTTGTGTCTAAGGATACATTGTTTTGGAAAAGAGGTTCTGCTTTTATTTCCACAGAAGATGAGGACCTGTGGATTGCTTCCAGGCTGATATGGTTTGATCAACCAAGATTCCCTGAAAGGTTGATACAGCTTCACAAACTACTATGCCAAGATTTAACTATAATTCTTAATTTTCTCAGATTCTCCATAAGATTGCCAGCTCCCCCAATCAGCAGAAAGTAGTATGAGAAGCTATGCTCAAATTCCCAAAATATTGTCTATAAATATTTATTTTTATTTAAAGGGAGTTGATTATAAATGTAATCTCTTTCTAAAGAAGAAAAGGGAATAGAGATATGATAAAGGGTAGGTAATTGAATCTACTTTTAAAGAGCAACAACTTGTTTAAAATGTTTTGTATTGCTGTGATTTTAGTTTATTGATACAAACTTAAAGTTAATTTTGTTGTACTGTATATATTTCTACTCTTGTTTAAGGTATTATGTTTATGCAACTCATTTAAAATTGTAATATATAATTAAGAAATACAGATTATTAATTATTCAGCTGTGGTAATCAAGCTTATAGTCATGTTAGTTTTCTAGGTATACATGAATATATTTTAATTAGGTAGATAATCTGCAAATACTTCAAAGACTTACAGAATATGGCATTTAAAATGTTTTAAAAACTTAGTCTTTCCTGGACAGTGAGACACATCTGCTCCTAGCAGCACCGATTTACTTCAAAGAGGAAAATGGACATCAAAGACACTCCATACAGAGTTAATCTTCTTCTTAGCAAAACTGGACATTTGGGCAAGAAACTACTCTTACCTGGACTGTTGGACAATATGTTGTATAGACTGGACATGCAGGACCCATGCAAAAGTGACCACTAAACTTTGCCTAAACAGGGTGAAATGGTCCTTCAGTTTCCTCCCTCACAGAGGAGATTGCCAGACATTTTGCAGGACACAAGGAGAAGCAACTGATAAACTTTTCCAATAGGCAAGACAATCCTTCAAATTTCCTGCTTCACTACAAAGTCTGCCAGAGACTCTAGACCTGTAGGATGAAGATGGATGCCCCAACATTGCAGAGGAACTTGGGTGACTGTCCAGGCAGCCAGATGTCTTTGTGATTTATAGAACTTTGGAAATAGTTTGCAATGCAATTCCTGTTTACTTAGGTAATATTATATCCTTCTGGGATCTTTGATGTAGTTGAAGACTAGGTAGTTATAGTTATAATTATAATTTTCCTTAGTTATAATAAAAGATAAATTGGATATGAAACTTTACACTCACAAATAAAGGATAGATGGTAGAATATTTTCTTTAATTTTGCCAAATATAAATAGACTAGATATTATAAATGTTATTCTTACTTGATAACTGTTCTATTATATGTAATTTTACTATGTTAAAGTTAAAACCTTCCTTTTCTGATACAAGCCACAAACATATACAAAGTAGGGTTTCAGCTGATTATGACAAAGCTAATAACTGGAAGAAGCCAGGGGCTTTCCAGAGGTCAAACTGAGGCTCAATGAGCCTTGGTGATATTTGGCTTTTGATTATCAGCTGTTTCCTACTGTGAGTTTCTTGTGTGTTATTGTAGCTTTTCCAAAATTTACTGGACACCATTTTCCCTCTACTAAAGGGATATTTAGATAACCTGCGCTGACAGCTATGTACAGCCAGAACCCCAGTTCAAGCCTCCCTGAAATTATCAACATTGGCAGCATCCAGCCAGGTCCATCCCCAGACAAAGGAAAGTACCTTATCAGAGATACTTCTGTACTAAGAACAGACTTAAGTATCCAGACTACCTGTTTGAGAAGGCCTGGTAGTTGTGCCAATTAAGCTTAATTTCCTCCTTTTCCAAATCTTACCTCTAGTTCCAGATCTTCCTTTAAATATCACCAGAGACATCTATCTGTACACTGGTTGCCTAGCAATTGAGCACACTTTTATCCACTCTGCAGAAAAATGGCAGATAGCTTGGAAAGATAGGCACCACAGGGGGAAATAAAAAAGAAGGCAGTTTTTATTTTCTCCCATTGACCTAGCAACTTAGAGATTCTTAACATTTTCTGCCAATCATGTTTAAGATTATATTTGAGCACATAAAATCCCTCTTCTTAGATATTACCTGAATTTAGCCTTTAGTTCATTCATTTCCCCATTAGTCACTTACTTTTGGGTTCAAATGATAATTAACAATTACTACCCCTCTATGTGATTCTTATCACTCCTCACTTTGATCATGGCTTTGCACTGCCAATGGATTACTGCTTGTAAGTGGATATATACCAGGACTCCCAGGGCATGGGAGGACAGAGAAGATTTGGAAGAATAAATGACTGGACTAAGAGCTCGGTGTGCTGAGATTCTATTTCCCAAAAATAGTCCTCACCATTCATAGTTCTCTCTCCTGAGCCTCTGGGATGTATAATATTAAGGCTGGTCCCTCTAGTATTATACAAGACTTTTCAATTAGACAGAAAAAAGGAAGTGCTATGGGATGTCTTTCTGTATCCTGTGAATATATGCTGTGGGGCTGGAAAGGACTAGAGAAACCTTCCTGTAGCTAGAGTTTTCCTGCCTGGCCCACAGTCAGGACAAATCTTTGTCACCCACCAGTCCCACAGCCACTCAGACTCAGTCAAGTAAACACAGAGACTTATATTGCTTACAAACTGTATGGCTGTGGCAGGCTTCTTGCTAACTGTTCTTATAGCTTAAATTAATCCATTTCCATAAATCTATACCTTGCCACGTGGCTCGTGGCTTACCGGCATCTTCACATGCTGCTTGTCCTGGTGGGTGCTGGCAGTGACTCCTTCTGCCTTCCTGTTCTTTCTTTTCTCCTCTCTGTTAGTCCCGCCTATAGTTCCAGCCTAGCCACTGGCCAATCAGTGTTTTATTTATTGACCAAAGAGTAATTTGACATACAGACCATCCCACAGCACCTTCCAACTACATTTGGCGCAGTTCCAGAGGGATAGTGTCTGTGGTAGTTTGAACATAATTGGCCCCCATAAGCTCATAGGCACTGACACTATTAGGAGGTGTGGCTTTGTTGGAGTAGGCATGGACTTGTGAGAGGAATTGTGTCACTGTGGGGTGGGCTTTGAGGTCTTATATGTGCTCAAGGTCTCATATATGCTCTCATATACAAATGATCAGTGTCTCAGATTACTTCCTGTTAACAGCCTGTGGGTCACAATATAGGACTCTCAGCCTTTTCTCCAGCACCATGTTTGCCTGCACACTACCATGTAATACCATGATGATAATGGACTAATCCTCTGAAAAGATAAGTCACCCAATTAAATGCTTCCTTATACGAGTTGCTATGGTCATGGTGTCTTATCATAAGCAAAAGAAACCATAACTAAGACAGAGTCCATGATAGTGGAGTGGAGGCAGTTGGCAGCAGGAGAGGAAGGCGAAAGAGCCACTGAGAGCTCGCCTCTTGAACCACAAGTATAAATCAGAGAACAAACTGGGTGTGACACATGGCTTTGAAACTTCAAAGTCTGCCTGCAGTGACACACTTCTTCCATCACGGCCACGTCTCCTGAACCTACAAAACCAGCACCACCGAATGGGACCAAATACTAAAAATTTAGCCTATGAAGGTCATTTTTATTCAAACCGCAACCACCATTGTGTTCTATTTTTAGCCCCTTGAAAGACTCTTCCCTATTCCCTGTGATGACTAGTTTTATGTCAAAACTGACAAAAGTCAGAGCTAGTAGGGATGAGGGAAATTCAATTGAGAAAATGACCCCCACCAGTTTGGCCTTTGGAAAAATCCCGTGGTACATTTTCTTGATGGAGGACTGATACAGGAGAAACTAGCCCACTGTGTGTGGGCCTGAGGTACTATAAGAAAGCAGGGTGAACAAGCCATGAGGAATAAGCCAGTAAGCAGCGCTCCTTCACATCCCCGGCTTCAGTCTTTGCTTCAGGTTCTTACCCTGTTTGAGTTCCTGTCCTGAATTCCCAGATGATAGACAATAAAATGGAATTTCCAGTTAAAATCAACGCTTTCTGCCTCAAGTTGCTTTTGGTCATGGTGTTTTCATCACAGCAGTAGAACCCTGAGACAGCCCCTCAGAGATTTCTCAGCATTTGAATAGGGATAACAGCTTTACTCCTTTCTCTACTTGTTCCCACATGACATTTTGCTATGATTACATTGACAAACTTTTCTCCCACTGTATGTGTTATTGTAAACAGGTTTTATCCCAATATCCCAGGACACTGCTCTTCTTCCTTTCTTGCATTTCTTAAGGGAAATTGGCTTTAATCATTGGAAACCAAAGTTATTCATTGTAAACTGATTAAAACATCTGATTATATTCTTGTCTTTTAGTGTACTTATAGTTAATTTTGTTTCTATTGAAATTCATATTAATTTATCACAAATCCATTTCCTTTCTTTTCATACTTATATTTCATTTAAAGTAGTAAAATACTTAATATGATTATCTTCAGATGTAAATTGTATTATTTATGTATTTAATCTCAAGTTAATAAGTGGATCATTAAAATTGATCATTATAAAAGTGAGTGGAGAATCATGTACAATAGGGTTAAGAACTATTAGGATAACTTAATTTATTAAAAGTGAAAGCTCTTTCAATTTAATGTATTAAGTACAGTATTCAATGTATACCCAAGAAGAATCCAATTTCTTTTCTTCTAAGTTATTTTTAAACTAACATTATTACTCTTCAATCCTTTGCCAGAATTTACTGGAAAGTGTATACTGTCTAATCACTAACATCTAGAGCTTCATGAGATGGTATTCTAACTAGTCTCATTTTACATATATAAAATTGAGGCAGAAAGAAGATTTAAAAATGTGGCTACAACAAATATCCAGAGACAACTCACTCTAATAGGTTGGTGACAGGAGGTGATCAGGTGCTCTCAAAACAGCTGAGGGTACGAGAACAGTGAGTCTTTCAGAGGTAAGCCAAGGACACTGGCTTCCTAAGGGACACTTTCTAATTATAAGCAAGACTAGAGAGACTGAGACTCCAAGCCTCAGGCAGAGCAAGAATGACCTAGAAGTAGAAAATTTGGCGACTCTACTCCACTGGAAAAAGGGATGGGAAAATTGAAAGTTTTCAAATATTTGGTTATGTTTCCTAGAGCAGGCATGAAGGTCTTTGTGTTCTCAAACATGCATCAGTAGAACCTGGGATTTGCTAAGCACAAAGGATTGTTCCTTCAAAGGAAGGAATAATAAAACTGTTTACTGTCCAAGGGGCTGGATCAGATCGGACATGATTTCTAGCCATGTGACATTTGTCCAATCTGTGGCAGAAAACTTTCTGGCACAAAGCTCTCCTCCAGAACCTTCTTGTAAACTTATTTTCTCAGTCAACCCATATAACCTATCTTTATAGAAGGTATCACAAGTGCTTTACAAAGAGTTTTGATGTAGTCACGTCTGATCTGTATTTAGCAAACTTTGTTCTTCAAAGAGATTTAGGTATGCTTGTTGTGCACGCAGGATTGAGTTAATCATCACAAGAATAGTTTTCTCCAGATTGTGCTGTGTTTAAATATGCCTAAAAGAAACAACTCAGGGCCAGACTCCCAAAATTTGAACCAACACTAGCTACTGAGTCGTGTTGCACTCCACTACCTTCTTGCCTCCCACAGCCCATCCTTCGCCTGCCCATAAAGGTGGCAAAGACCCCTGCAGTCTCACTTCCAGACACTGGATAAATTCTGAAAACCATAGAACAGGATCCTTCAGAGCAAAGGTAATATTTCAAGTAAATAGAATTTACTGAAGTTGTTAGGAGATACATTCTGAGACAAGGGTAAAGGATCTTGAAGGATGGGGATCACCACTGAAGGTTTCATTGGCATATCACTTGGGCACAACTGCCAACCCAACAGACAGAATCTGAGAAGATGGACTTAATTCAATCTATTCTTTTCACAAAGCCACTGCTGGGGAATAGTAGACACGGGAATATTCTGCTGAAAACAAATCTGTGGGCTGAAGCAGCAGGTCAGGAGTGCAATATTTGTCTACTCTGAATGAAGTCCTGATTCCAAAATAGCACCAAACACTCAAATGCATGTGAGAACACACACACACACACACACACACACACACACACACACACACACACACACATTATGGTGGTTGCTTCAAATTATTGTTTCTTTGCTTGTGATGGAGCCTTTGAGCTAATTTGCGTTGAGACCATTTTCCTTTTATTATCCATCATTTTCCTTCTCTCACACAAGCTGTATGCATATAGTTAAAAATAGTAGTTGGCTATCTGGTGATAAGAAAACAAATAGCTTAGAATTATTGATTCTTTTCCCTATTCTCTGGTAATACTCTAATCACTAAATACAGCAACTAAATTAATATCAAAACATTGTGATAGTGGGTACTATCATGATTTTATAAATGTGGATGAAATTGAGGCACAGAAAGAGAAAATAATTTCCTAGAGTCAAAATTTACAGTTCAGCAAGAATGTGATCCAAGCCAGGGAATCTTGTTCCAATGGTCATGTTCACAGTTATTATCCACTCAAATAAAACCCCACATAAGTCTGAAAACAGAGAAAAGTGACAAGGGGAAATTTTGCTATGCAGAATAAATAAGGACAATTGTATGTATTATTACAAACTTATCATGGCTGAGCAAGACTTTTATCCTACACAACTAAAATAAAGGTCTTTATTCAGCATACTATAGATCTGTCTATTCTCTAGAGTTCAGCTGACCAGAGGGTATGCCGAGCATTGAATCATGGTATTCTAGTCAAACACTTGGCTGTTTGTTGTGGCTGCTGCTGTTAACGCATTTGAATCAGTTGTACCAGTCATACCATATTTGAAACCTTTTTTATTGTAATTGTCCTTGTGGCATTGAGCATAGTGTCCCTAAGTTTAGGTCATGTCATCTATTTTTTTTTTCCATCACAGGCAATTTATTTTGTTCTATTCATTCACAGTTAATACAGAAAATACTTGGAAACATTTCCATAGAATGTTTGACACAGAAATCATCAAATAGAAGTATACAATGTTGACAGGAGGCAGTACATTTATAATTTATAACCCCAAATGTATTTATAAATTAGAAATGGAAAGATCTACAAATGAAATTATGAAGGTTCACCAAAGTCATTTAATCTGTCAGTTTCTCATTCATTTTTATGTCTTAATAATATTCTATTGTATGAATAAGCCACATTTTATTTCTCTCCAGTATTTGATAGCTATTTGAGTTGTTTTAACTTTTTTACTATTAGCAACACACTGCTGTAAACCTTCATGTACATGTTTCATAGGTGCACATTTTCAGTAGTTTGAGGATATATTCCTAAGGGTAGAATTGTTGAGTAACAGAGTAACAGTGTTTTGCATTTTGACCAACCACCAAACTGTTTTGCCAAAGTGGCACACCATTTTACAATCTCACCAAATCCTTGTTTTTAAGGCTCTGATTTTTGTACAAAAGCATTCAATCATTTTTTCAGACCAAACCAGGAAAAGTAAGCTATAGTTCAGAGCTGTTCTATTCCATTTACTATGCAAAGCCATTCTTGGCATTTGCAACTCTCAGCCCTTTTGAGTATTCTTGCAGTGTTCACCTTTTCCTCCACCACTTTTTTTTTCTTCTTTCTTTCTGGTTTATTTCTATCTATTACAAATGTATAAAAAAATCCTCCATCAACGCTGCTGTTAGCAGCAGAACCTTGAGAAATATACCTTTGGTTTGCCTCAGAAAAGGAACACATATTGCACTGTAAAGTTTATAAAATTGGCGCAAAACATTGTGATAATGTTATAATACCAGTTTTAAGAGTTCAGTGACTAATGGGGAGCCGATGGGATACATGCAGAACTGTGAAAGCGATCTCACTTAGCCAGCTGTACACGTAGACTGTAAATCTACAGTCATCTATAACACGAGAAACACAGCAAGTCCACATAAGAAATATTTGAAGGGATTTGATGACATTATATCAAGGAAGTATTTAGTATAAAGCCTATCATGAGAACTCAGTATGGAAATACTATATTATTTTGTGCTTGAATATGAACATATGGAAAAGAAAACAAAGGAAGAAATACCAATAAAAGAATAAAATGCTTTTTAAATGAAATGTTAGCTTTGAATGCTTTTTCTCTAGAGACACAAGGAAATTCTATAAATCTATGGCTTAGGACAATTTTTACATGAACAATCATCTTTAAGACTATGATGTTCTTGTATTGTGATAATCATACTTTCAAAGATTGTGTGGGAACCCTTTTATATTGGCTAATCAAGCTTCTAAAAATTTCAGCTAACAATTTAATGAATCTGAAATAAGCAAAACTGCTAGATAGAAATACAAGCATGAAAGCATAATTTCTTAAATAATGAACTTGAAGCCTCCTCTTATGTACTCCTGTTTTGTTAAACATTATCACCTTTCTTTGCATCTGTTTCATTTTTGAAGAAACTAGAATGTGTAACACAAGGAGCAATGTGAATATGTTGAAACAGTATCAATGCTTAAAGATGAAATGTATTCCATGTGCTCTGCACAGTTATTATCCACAACTTTGAGATGATTTTCATCATGCATGTTATACAAGATGAATTGACTAAGGGGTAGAGGGCTTGCAAACACAAATTAGCCACAGCCTCAGACTTAAAGAGGTGCTTACTGTCCTGGCTAGCAATAAAATCAGGAATACACATGAAATGATTACAAAACTAACACAGAGTTTAGCAGGGAAAAAATAGTAAGATACATGATGGGCCTGAGTAACTTCAGATACAATGCATGAAAATTATTTCCGGGGTTGAATATGAATACTGTCTCCAAAATTTCCAATTATAAAGAATTGGTCTGTAGGATAGAAGCTTTTGATAAGTCTATTGATACACCCTTAAGTTTTTGATGAGTGGACTCAGAGATCATCATGGGGCTCAGTTTGTGTCCTCTCTTGTCTATCTCCTGGCTTGAGATACGACTTCTGCCGTCTCCACTTGCTTTCTCATTGGAGACCCAATGTAATGAGGCTTTTCAACCTTGGATTTGAACACCTAGAAACATGAACCTCTGTTTATTTAATGAGTAGCCTGTACTGGATATTTTTTCATAATAACAAAAAGCTAACTCATATAGTAATCTTAGAGGAATTTGAAAAGATGAAAGTGGACAGGGACAGACTTCATTTTAAACACTTTCCCACAGAAATTTTCAAAGAAGCTTTTAGGCCTTTAGAAATGATCCATCACTACTAGTACAAACAGCTCCTTAATGTAACCAAGACATTGCAGCTGGGAAGAGTGAAGTGAAGGATCTCTTGAGCTCTTCATTAAGAAACAGAAAAGATACTGTTGAGGAAATTAGTTAAAAAGAAAAAAAATATGCGGTTATTGGTGTATTCACTTTGCTATAGTCCATGCAATAGATACAATTCTGGCATTCCCGTGTGCATAGAAACATAGTTCCTACATAAGCACATTTTGTAGAGACTATGGCCAGTTCCTGCTGTCAAGCCACATAATTTTCTAATTACAGATCTTACTTGAAGGTGGCAAATAGGACAGGGTAATTTTATTTCTGCTCAAACGTCTAAATTTTAAAATACTTCATATATCAGCTGCTACAATAAAATAGAAAATGATTAATATCTAATATACAGATATATGTCCTACCAAGTCGAACAACTGAAGTCTGGGAAAAGCGAGAAGAAAGGAACGAAGAAGTAGATTGTAGTTTTCCAGGGAACAAAACCATTCTGTAATAACGATGGACACACCCCATTAAGCACTTTGCAAGACTCACAGTACTCCAAATAAACTATGCTAGTAGTAGTTCATCTGTACTGCTTCATCAATTACAATACATGGAGAACATCAATTTTCATTGATAAAAGTTGGGGAAACCAAGGTAGAGAGGGCCAAGAAAAAGTTCATATTTTTCACTAAAGTGATTTATAAAAATAAAATATCTCAAAGTCTATTTAAAAGTAAAAATGGGTAAAGAGACCTAAGAATTTCAGAGTTTAATAACCAAAGAGGAATATTGTATTTGTCTGTTAGGTAAGTTTGGAGTCCAGTATCACAGAGCAATCATTTCCTTCCTGATGTCTCTGTCTGCTGAGCTGTGGTGTTTGCCCACATTCTCCACTGCAAAGGAGTGCAAGATTAATGTAAGGCAATTACTCTTTTGAGACAAAGTCAACCTCAAGGCTTTCTATTTTGAAGTCAGAAGTTCCATTTTCTATTTCCAGACCCAGGCTCATTGTTTTACTTGAGTGACAGAGCTGAGTTCTCCCAATCCATTGAGATGACGCTCCTGGTTTGCATTCAAACTGAGGAAACCAGAGATACAGAGGTGTGACAATTCATTCATTTACATAATAGCTTTGGAAGTGACACTTAAACATAATATTCAGACAAGGCCTTAAGAACTCATTGAAAAGGCAAAACACTAGGGGTCTTAAGGTTAACCATCCATCTAGATAGGGGCTGGTGCTGAATGCAGAAGCTTTCAGTTGAAAGGGATTGCTGGCTGAGAAATAAAATCCACATGTGGCCTAGGTGACAACTTCAACAAAGAAAGCTTCTATGTGCAATTTGAACAGATTCCATGAATGTGTGTGTTATGAACTTGTTTCCAGATGCAGCACTGATGTATCTGCTCCATCTTTGTGCAGTCACCTAGACGACAATGTCTGACATCACCATTCTCTATTAACCTCCATCTGCTGCTCTATGTCTGTCATTTCTTTCACTGTAACATAATGTGACAGAAGCTTCATTTGCCTGAACTTATCTTGGCAAGTTGTACTTCATTAAAGAGAATCCTGCAAGCATCAGTTAAAGCTTTCTTATCTGGCCATACATAGCTAAGCTTCATAAATCACTCTTTCACTTTTCATTTTGTAGCTTCTAGAAAGGCAACATTATTGAATTCAGATTGCTGGAAAAGAGTGGTACTAAAATGTGTATTGACCAGATTTTAGAGCCTGAGCTCTGCTTGCAATGTAGACAGTAATCTTAACCAAAGCTCTTGGATGTAAAACTGAAGTTGCTAACATGGCTTACAAAAGGCTATAAAACTCTTGACAACATCCACTGGTAGCAATCTGGTAGCAATCCAGGGAAGCAAAGAACGTGCTGGTCCCTTGGCTTCCCATCTCTTGCTGCCTAGGCTCTTTTGTTTTTATTTGTGCTAATTTAAGGAGTTGCTTACATTATCATAAACCCACCAACACTAGCTGAGAGCACTCTATTGGGGAGCAGTTAGAAAGGCCATAGGAAGTCACCTTGTTCATTCTTGGCTGTTGTCTCCTGATGCTTTCACAGTGCTTTGTGCAACCAGATTATTCAACTGAGAATCAACATCTGAAACATCCTCCAAAGAATTCTCAACAAATTAACATTTTGCTATAAATGTAAAAAAGTCTGTCCAAGCACAGACCTTTTACTCCCTAGACTTGCAGACACACTGTGGAAGCACTTCTATGGTCATGCTTAAAAAGCTATGTGCTTTTAGAGCACTGAAGATCTGACATCTGACATCGTAGAAAAGGGGAAGGATGTTGTATGAAGTCACAGTAAATATTTACTTGGTGTATTTCATGTATTACTCTGACCAAACAAAAAGTATTTTCTTGCCCTTTTAATCTCTATCCCTGGATGTCTTCCCATTCAAGCATTTCAGATGGGTTTTTAATAGATAATATGGTTTCATTTTTCTGGTTCATTTAGGTAAAAATTTCTGCTCATATTTTTCAAAGTACCTACAATACATCTGCAGCTTGCTGACAAAAATGAATGTAGATTTTTTTTTTAAAAAAATGAATGATCCTAATGTGGTATAATAGAAATCCCTAAACTGATAAATTATAATTTAATATTTTTTAAAATTATATGCTTTTAAAAGCATAGGTGTTTAATTCATGAGAGAACTATTTCAGTCAAGTCTTCTAGTGATAGGAAAGAGATTCTTAGCATTAATGACTTTCCCATCCCCACAAGTAGAGAAAGGCACACAGAGGACTCACAAAATATTGAAAAGTGCAGAGTTCAGATCCAGGTAATTATTAAGTGATAAGTAACATAATACAAAAATATGTTCCATTTCTTATGAAAAGACACTGAGTGGAAATAGACACTCTATTAAAGACTTCTAATCTACCATAACAAAAGAAAGTCAGAATTTCCAGAAAATGAATCATTTTTCCTGCATCTATAGTTATTTTATTTTTGTCATGATAGAGAAGGCATTAGTTCATCTACTGTTTGACACAATAGAGATAGATACAACGCAAACAAGTAGAGCAAAGGTCATGTCTTTGTTGATTCCATGAATGCTTCCTACAGATAATTTTTTTAAATTAACCCTTGAATGTAGTAGAGGACAGCAGATTTTGAGAAGATGCTGAATGTTACCACAATAAATGCACAGATTAGAAAATAGAGATCCAAGTAAATGGTATACACAGACATTTCATTTTATCCATTTTAACACATTACCCTTTTAATCCTCACCCATTAATTAGCACACCCACTATGAGCAACAATTGTGAAGCTACTTAGGAGTTCCCCAAGGAAGTCACAATCCACTTGGGAAAATGAACCTTTTAATAATGAAACTTAATGAGACTGTTTTATTACAGATGCAAACTTCAAATAAAACACAATAGGAGCAATGAATTATTCAAAGGTTCAAAAGAAAGAATAAAGAAACAGAAGAGTTGGAGTTTGTCAGACAGAGAACACAAGCAAAGATGCTGTGGAAATCATGATAGTGTTACCAGGTAACTCAGGATCCCTAGGGTGCTTCCAACTGTCAGGCTATTGCCTTTAAAGAGTGTGATTATCTGTACTAAATAAATAAAACCACTGCTACTTTATCTCCCCATACTACCTTCAGTAGATCAAATTAGTTATATTTTATTTTATTATCGTGTGTGTGTGTGTGTGTGTGTGTGTGTGTGTGTGTGTGTGTGTGTCTGTGTGTGTAGGTGTGTGTGTGTGTGTTAGACTGGGAAAGGAATGAGGGAGATGGGTTGAGACATACTGATGGATTACTCTGCTGTGGCTATTGCATGATGTTATAGCCTCGACAGGATCATTTCCTTTTCTGTTAGATGTAATGTTTAGATTAATAGTAGTTAATCCTAGTGCTGTTTATGCCTACTTTTTGATACCATAGCTACCTTGGAATGGTTTCCAAAGTCATGATGCCATTGTTAATTTTGGTAATGTTTTAATATATAGTAAAACTATACTCTCTTTAATATAGAGAGCAGACAGATATCAGAGCATTGATCTAGTTTTAAAGCCAACATTTAAAAATATAAAATAAAGAGAATTTCTAGATGTGTGAGAGGACCATTATGTCTGCACCCTGCAGAATTATTATTATGCAAATGATGAGTATTAGCAAATGCTTTGAAATCTCTCAGATGAAATCTCTATTTGAGCTCCAAATAGAATATTTATTTTATCTAAGTTAAAATTGAAACTCTATTGTTAGTAGGTCTAATTATAGCAGTCTGGAGAGATATTACTACAATTATAAACTGAATTATTTTCCATGGCCACTGTAGCCTAAACCAGACAAGGATGAGGTGATTCTTCCAAATGAAGCTGCACATTATATCTAAAATTAATATGGACCTTGGGTGCAAAAAATCCACAGGGGACACTTTTATATTCGATTATAAGCATCCTTGAATTTTTAGTAGCAACTTCACTAAGTATTTTAGTATACACAATGAGAATGGAAATACTCAGCCTTCTGTAGATTAACATCTCTTGTGATCAAATGATAGCAGAGACTACACAATATCCGTTTTATCACTTTTCTACACGAAGATGATTTTCACATTGCTTAAGAAATTAGACAAATTTTTTCATATGTCATTAGTTGAGTAACATTTATTATCTGCATGGGTTCCATATCTGATGCTCTGTGTGTATAAATGGAAAATAACCACCACAACACAATACACAAATCATTGATTGTTCCTGCTTGGCCGAGATTACAGGTGTCTGGGAGAGTATTAACAAGGTACTTTTCCACCCATATGAATTGTTACCCTCTGGACAAAAGCAACATTTATTACTTTTTTCTCTTAAATTATTATCCCCTTTCTGAGTCAAGAGGCCCTTTACTTTAAAAATAGACTTTCTACAACAAATAAATGAAATATTTCCCCACTTTCAGATTATCAGGGGGACTTGGAGTTGAGAAGAAGAATCTCTCACTATGGATTCAAAAGCAATAAACTGATAATTCACATTTCACTGGTCCATTTGACTTTCTTAAACTGAGTGTTGAACAGCTTTGTTAATTTTTTAGATCAAATGATCAGTGACCCCTCTATCTACATGGAGTAACTCCTTTCTCAAGATGCTTAGATATTTCATTGACAGATTTTGAGACTGGGAGTCAACTCAGTACTTAGATGATAAGCAACAATTGTTCACCTTTGGCTCTGGGCACACAATTAGAAAAATTTGCCAACTTTGCTTAGCTGAATGAAGGCATTCTGTAGAAAGGAATTTATTGGAAATGATGTTACAAGAGAAGATATTAGTGCTTTCAGAAATGTCTACACACTTTCACTAGTGATAATTGCATCTTTTTCTAACACCTGAATGGAAATTCCTCATAGGGTGGAGGCAGATGTGGCACAGGAACAGTCAGCAAAAAGACAAGGAACAGAACACAGACCTCCCAGTGTCTGTCTCTCTCTCTCTCTCTCTCCTCTCTCTCTCTCTCTCTCTCTCTCTCTCTCTCTCTCTCTCTCTCTCTCTCTCTCTCTCTCTCTCTCTCTCACACACACACACACACACACACACACACCATACACAAACACAGACTCACACTACATTCTTGTATTGCCAATTTGTGTTATAGGTTAATTCTGGAATTATTTTATATTTTTCTGTTACATTAGAAATTCTTTCTTTCTCTTCCTTGAAGTTTGTTGAAATTTTTAGGAGACATTTAGGTGATAGTTATTAATAATTACTAAATTAGTGCATGAAATAAGTAGGCCAACATGTTATTATACCTTTGGTAAACTTTTCCTTAGGTCAGCTTTTCATTAGATATTATCCTGTACCAAAACATGGTAACAAAAGAATGCTGAGATACCATAATATATGACCTCGAGACAGAGAAAATAATCTGAACAGGTATCTTTATCCTTGAGATCCAACCTTTTGCTCTGAGCAGACTTCAGCTTTATGAAGCCATTTATTTCTACCTCAGCTATGCCTGCTCTACCTTGTTTAATTTGATCCTATTCTTCATTAATTCAACCTTTTAGTCTTTAGGACTGCACTGGGTCCTGGATATACCACAGAAAAGAAAAGGCAGTGCTTTATACTATATCCACTCAGCAAAGCAGCCTCTATGGAATAACGGTGTTGATATAAGAAAATACCACTTAGATGAGTAAGGGTTTGCCATCAGTTTGCTGAACCCATAGAGCCTGGGGAATCAAGATATATTGAAAAATCTATTCTGCCAGCTACATAAAAACACTTAAAAGCATTGAGATCCTTTGTGCCAAGTAAAGAAATTGCAAGGAAAGGCAAACGGATATTAGTATATACCAAGGCATTTGCCTTAACAGGTTTTCCTTTATTTTTATTAAATGTCTATGGTTCTGGCATAGTGGTTTTCACTTTGTGTAAAAGCCTAATATGTCACAGCATAATATTTTTCAAAAAAATCATTACTTGGATTTTCCGACAGGATCCAATTTTGCTGAACATTTCCCTTCTCATCTAATAGGTCACAAATAATTTAAAATAGATCATTACATTAAAAATGTATGTAAATAAGGTTTGTACCTTGAGTTGAATGCTAGATATGATGGCTCTTCAAGACTACAGAATACATATTTGAGTAGTATAATCATTGGTTTATTTTGATGTAAATTATGGGGAAAATGTCAACTCTCATGCTATAATGGCCATTAACATGCTCTTACTTCATTCCCAAAAAAGAATTGGAATGATAGATCTAATTATTTAATATGGAAGTACATATATAATGCATAAACCTGTATTTTAGACATAAGTTCATCAATGTACAGATCTTATCTGCTAGAGATATTGAAAAATCACTTGAGATTCATTTTAAGGAATGTTTCCTAAGAGAAAAATCGCTGTTAAGTGCTCCAAGTGAGAACTTCATGGAGATAAGGAAAGACAAAGTCTGGGGTGAAGAAAAATGGAGGCGTGACCTGTGCTTTAGCACAGATTGCCACCTCAGTGACGCCATGATGATCAGCAGGTACATATGCTGCTGTGGGCATCCAAACTACCAGCTGAGAACCCACATGAATGGGAAGCAGCCATGTGTCTTCAGACTGGGCCAGGAAAGTTAAACTGCAGCAAGCAGAGTGACAAAAAGAAGTTGTGATACTGATAAGCCACGCAGATTCCCCACCATAAACAATGCAAGAGTTTGTAGTAGTGGGGGAAGGGCTCCCTAAACAAAGGTTAGTAAACTCCCTGCTTATGAGAAGTGAAGGCACCACGGTTTTGCATTCTCATTGTGTAAACAAATAGATGACAGAACCAACTTCTGAGACAGAGCATTTACTTTAGTTCACAGCTTTTCTTCTGGGAGCCAGAGCATGTAGCTGGTAACAGAAAGCAATACCTAGGAAGCAGAGAGACATCAAGTGTAGTTGCTGTGGTTTATAACCATCAAATGCCCAGTCTCCAAAAAAATCTACATTCACAGATCAGTCCCCTAAAACTGTGCCATCAGCTGGGAACTAAGTGTCCAAATACATAAGCCTGGGTAGTTCACATTTACACTTCAGCAGGATTCATGCAAACAAACACAAATGTGAACAAGATATAAGGGTATTTAGAGTTTGAGCTTCCTGAGTTCATGGAAGTTACATACATCCATGATAGTTGTATGAACACACACACATACACACACACACACACACACACACACACACACACACACACACACACATTTGTATGTTTGTGTGTGGGTACATATATCCCCCAAACATTTTTCTATGCACTAATGTTTTAGGCCCTGTTGCTCAGCCATCCTAACCTGAAGCAATGATGGTATAAAATCTTAACATACACTGGAACGAGCAGCAATGTGATTAACCTCAGACAATAGCACCCAATATAAAAAGTGAGAGACAATCACAGCACCAGATTAGTCTCTGGTTGTACTTAACTAAGAAAGACAAGAAGGTGTTCTGTACTCTGTTAAGAGTGGAGATTTTAAATACTTATTTCTAGAAATGAAGTAAGATTCATAATTGTTTTGTTATCAGCTATCTGGAAATAATGAATCACTTTGTAAATAGTATGAGAGATCCCTATCAAACTTGGGCCCTCAACAGTGATATTGTTTTTACTTTTTTAACTTAAAAAAATTTATGTCTAATTACATTGATTTAGGAAGCAAGAGAAGCTGAGGAGTGAATATAAATTAAGTTGATCATCAAAGAAAATATAAAACTAATAGAAAATTTCCAAACATCAGTAGACAAAGAACAGGGCCTAAGAAACAAGAAGGGGCCTTGTATAGCACTATTGGTAACTCAAGAACATAAAAGAAACTGCATTCTTTGGCAAGATCTAGATTAAAAAAAAAAAAAGAAAAAAAACATGGTGCCATTTATTTACTTATTTTGTATCATTTGGTTTGATAACTCCAGATGGAGGCATTTGGTTCATTTGGCAGAATAATTACAATTAACTTAGAAATTGATCTTAGAAAAAAAAATGCAACCTAAGGAGTTGGACTGACTCACCAGGGTAATGTCCTGCCATTAATGCTCTGACCTTGAAATAGAGGACAGGAAATAGGGACCTCTAAGGGAACTGACATATGTTGATTGTTACCTTGTGATTTATTTTGGTGGTAACTAGCAGAAAATACACAGCGATATAAAAAAAAATGCAGTCATAGAACAAAGCTAACGCTCCCTTCAGCCCAAGTTTTTGATCTAAATATTAGCAAAAATGCATAGCACAAATGTATCTAAATAAGACAAAGACTGGTCATTTTTCTCAAGAACTTGACTCCACTGACAGCTGAGAGGTAACAAAGAAGGTTCCATTTTTAAATACATTTAATTCTAAAAGCTCATAAGAAACTTTTTTCTTCTTTTGATTTTTATTGAAAATTTATTCTTCTCTCTGTATTACAGGCCATTCTTACTCCTCCATGGCCTCCTTTGGGCTCCACAGAAATAAATGTAAAATGTTTGGAGACATCAGAAATATGGCAACATTAACAAAGTTTCTGACTTACTCCAGAATGTTGGCCGCTTTTCATGTCTTACATGAGAAAAGGAGGAAATATTTCAACTCGAGGTCAAACACTCTTTTTTAGTGCAGCTTCCAATTTGTAGTAATATAAACCAGTTTTAATAAAGAAAAATTATAGGCCCACTATTACATAGGAGTTGTTCCTTTAGAATCCTCTGATTAAGACAATTTGTAACAGTCTATATAAAATCAGTAGGCATCTGAAGAATATAGATATTATTATCAACACATTTAATTTCATTATTCATGCAGTGTATTTTATTAGATCTAAATTAAGACCACACTGAGAGTGCTTTTATGCATAGGAATTGTTGGATGCTCTACCTCAGGGAACACACCACACACATGGTCAAATAATGCTCTAGCTAGTATATTTTGCAGTAAGAGTAGTTCTGTTTCAGAGTTGCCTCAAATGCTTGCCCTATTATCTGATTACTATAATCTATACTAAGAGAGAGTCTATCAAATTGTAATTCCAATCCTAGAAATTCTATTCTTATGACACCATTGTCTTCTGTCTTCTCAGAATAGAGTCACTAATCCTTGTTCCTTGCCACCCTCTGTGCAACCTACATGACCCTAGGTCACACCCTTTTCCCAATTTCCCCAATACATTCATTCATATTACTTCCCACCCCCTCCCCCTTCCCCTCTTTCTCTCCCTCTCTTACTCACAGTGTCCCATTGTTCTTATATGAATCACTGAATCCAACTACATCAACCTCAAAGCTATATGATTTGACCTCACCACTGTTTGGAATATTCTTTCTTCACTGTACCAGTTACTGAGACATGGCAGATACATACATACATACATACATATGGAAATATAGATACTACATATATACATGGAAATTACAAGACAGGGTCTAAGTAGTTCAACAATGACATTTTTTGCTTCCTGGACAGGTAGAATCTCATAACTGAGCAGTCCATGAAGCTGGATACCTCAGAAGTATCAAGAGGCATTGAAAGCTAGGAACATTCCTAGATAATCACTGGTATTCAGTTTACATTAGATGACCCAAAAAGCTGGAGTCTGACATCAGCAAACAATGACAGCAGTAGCAGTAGCAACAGCAATAAAAGATGAACTCAGCAAGGAGTAAAGGCACATTGCTTTTGCCTTGGACCACTTTATATATCTTAGTCATCCTTTCAAAGGACATAAAAGGTCATCTCCCTTCTGGTAATCATTTTTGAAACACTCTCACAAACCTTCACAAACCTTCATTTCTCATGGTTGGCTTCAGATTTTGTTGTGTCAAGATTTTCCAATACACTCACCATCTAATCTAGTACAGATTTAGCTTCTTTACATTTTATTGACCTCAATTTTAATTAATGCTTCATGAAACATGGAGGCATGCATTTGAGCATTTTATTTTTTACCACCATCATTAACTTTATCTTAATAAGAGTCTCACTATTTCTTTATGAATCAAAAAGAATGAACCATAGCACAAGACAAGATATATGGCAATATATGCATTTTGAAAAGAAAATAACCACAAGTCAGTTATAATTATTTTGGTAAATATCTCAGATTACTTCTGGAACACCATTGGGACTTGACTCTCTTTTCCTCTTACTGGGATTTGAGCTGTTGGTTGCTGACAGCTATTTGAATACTCTCTTTTTCATCCCTGCAGACATCATTTTCTCCTACTATTTCCTCCCTTTCTGATAGCTTGGTGTCTGTCTTCACTTGAGTACATTAGCAGCATTAAGTGCACAGTGACCATTAAAATCAGCTAGTGCTCCTGAGCAACCCATGGCCAAGATGCACTATAGCTGATAAGGCATATTGCACTTTGAAAATCAGTTCACTATCTGAACCAGTTTTTGCCCTATTTGCCACATAGAATTCAGGATACCTGTTCACATTTGAGAATTTCCAGGTTCCTAAGTTCTCAGGTTTTTTTTTATTATTTTATAATTTAATTTAATGTTATATATCAGCCATGATTCCCCTGTCCTCCCTCCTCCCTCTACTCCCGCCCTCCCGGCAACCTACCCCCCCATTCCCATCTCCTTCAGGGCAAGGACATTCCTGGTGATTCAGCTCAGCCTGGTAGATTCAGTCGGGGACTGGACCTGCCTCGTCTTCTCAGTTTTTAAGCTATTTATCATTCAGCATTGTCACTAATTTGGTGAGTTATAAACTTCACAATGTCCTGGCTGCTCAGTCAATAACCTACCAGACTTAGCATATGCTTTTTGTACCGGATTTCCCACTCACTGGACATGTCTATAAAGATAGTACTCCCCCAAACGCCAAAGAAATGGGAGCTTAAAATCTTGCTTGTAAAATCTTCTCCTTTCCCAGAATCAACTAATTTACCTAAAGATATTATTTAGCTAAAGCAGTTTCTACATTTTTTCATTTCATGCCTTCAGTCCAAAAGATAATAAAATTCTATGAAAATATCTGGCATGTGTTCCTTTGGATGATGTCTAGTTTACCTCCCCTGTCTTTTTCCTTAACACTGTTTCTGTTTACTGCTGAATTTACAGTTTAAATTTTTATTTCCTGAACTTCAACACTACATAAAAAAGTCTTTTTTACCCATGGATAAAAACTTTCTTAAAACCACAAAGCCCTTAACATTAATAATAATAATGATAATAATAATAACATATTAAGGATGGGGGAGGGAGTAGGTATCACTGTTATAATGTCTTATGTGATTAATTCATTTCAATAGATACTGTTGCATTAGGTGTGAATGATTGCCTTTTACTGAACTCCACAGGAGGAGAAACTGAGGTACAGAGAAGGTACATGACTGGAATTCCCAGCATTAAAATGGCTGAGATGGTACCAGAGAAACAGGCTAGATCCTGAGACTTACAGTCTCCTGTTAGTCATTCTTTAAGATAACAGAATAAATAAGAGACATATAGAGTAATAAGAGATCATTACGAGAAGTGGTGCATGTGAGGCTGCATGCTAGGAAGCTCCATGCTATGTCACCTAAAAGTACACATGCAGGAGAGATGCTACTGTTCCCAGTTCAAGTCACAAAAGCCTGTAGGCAGGGTAGGGGACTATCTACTGATCTATGACTGAAAGAATTAAGATCTAAATACAGTGTCTGAAGATGCATAACCTTGAGATGGAATAATCCCTCCCTCTGACTTCTCTTCTATTGGAGCTAACAGCACTGTCAGTCAACATTTATAAAAGAGAATCTCATTAACTCTCTTGATTCAAATCAAATATCCAATGAGAGCATATAGAAAAAGCATATACAGAAACAATGTTTTCCCAGATATCTGAGCATCTTTTAGCCCAATCATGTTGATAGATCAAAGT
Organism: Peromyscus maniculatus bairdii; assembly: GCF_049852395.1. Taxonomy (NCBI): domain Eukaryota; kingdom Metazoa; phylum Chordata; class Mammalia; order Rodentia; family Cricetidae; genus Peromyscus; species Peromyscus maniculatus. Next base: position 120,481,469 of record NC_134857.1, read on the forward strand.
AAACCCCAAGTCTTAACTGTTCTTTCCTTATTCCCACACTCTCTTACTTCTCTTTCTTCTTTCTTCTTGTCCTCATCCTTGTCCCCCCCCCCTTTTCCCAGCCCATTTCTTACTTTCTCTTTTACTAAACATCACTATATCTATTTTGGAACAGATAACACATATTTTAATATTGCATTCATAGCTCTCAGTGGCCCATAATTTAGTTTAATAATTTTTTTAGTAAAAACATCCTTACCCATCAAGCATAGATATTCTATAATATGTATTATTTTTACAAAATTACTGCAATACTTGTACCATTTAAATTGTCTATTATAATAGCACATAAAACTACTCAAATGTAAATAATATGTTGCCATTTGCGTGGTGTTATCATTTAATGTGACATGTAAGTATGACTAAGAACTGTATTTTCTTAAAATTCTTAGGTAGGTTTTTGTTTTGTTTTTACTAGGATTCAGTTTCTGGATAGAAGGAGACTGACCCATATCCTTGGACCCATTAAGTCAGAAACTCCTTCAATTTGGCTTTTCCTTTGGATGTACTAAGTCCAAAGTCTCGATTCACACAGACAGAGGCACAAGCTGGCAAAGGCAGAGCGGGGCAGTGAGGTGTGCTTCTGAGTGCCAGCCTTGCAGCAGGCTTATAGTGAGCAGGACTGACGGGAGTGAGGTGCACTTGTATAAAGAGTTTAATGTCATGTCCTAAATCCTCAGAAGCAAAGCAAGGTACCCAAACCAGCCATTGTGCTACCATTCATTTATTCAGTCAATGCTTATTTCCTAAGTACAGAAGCTATAAAAGCAAGGATTCTGGAGCCCCATTATCTGTTTTCAATCCCTGTCTGTTTTATATACTATTTGTGCAAATTTGACCAAATTCTTCAATTACTTTCCATCCTCAGTTTCCTCATTTGTTAAAAATAAATATATTCTAGAACGGTTGCAACTCAAAAGGGAAAGCATAATATTTTCTTTCTATCACACTCTTTTGTTCCTTCCTCTAGCAGAAGGATATTACCTGCCATCCCTCATCATCAATGTGACGACACTTACTATTCCTGTCATGTGGGTTGCATTATTAGTCATACTCCTCATTTATTCTATCCGTAAGCTTGCACCTTGTTGGTCTTATAGCAGCTCACTGCTGAGTTGAGAGGAGCTGATACAACAGTTTGTATATTGGATTATGTATGTAAGCAGTACTCATTTTACAGAGGTAGGCTATCGGGTACATGGCTATGTACATGGGAGATACTAGTTGAGAAGATTTCCTAACCAAAGCAATGTTCAACATAGCCTGTCAATGTGATTCTTGTTTCTTCAGTAGGAAGGGTTAAAAAAAAATCTTGTGGGCTTCAAAAAATAAAATAAAAATGTAAAAGAAATATAACTAGGCAACTTGAAAAATCTTTTTTTCCCCCTGAAGTGTGAGTGAAGTGCAAAAGACTGGACCTGTAGAGATGCCTTTAGGAGAGAAATGTTAAGCATAAAACATAAGCTGTCCTACTAAAAGCAGTCATGTCTTCTCCAGCAGAAGGAAAAATAGAGCTTAAACATGGGTGTTAGTGAGGTTTGTTTACAAGCCTGATAAACTACAGATTATTTCTCAGAAAGAAAATAGCAGCGTGACTAGAAAGGCACAGAATTAATAGCAGTAGAGATTTGTTGCTGGTTGGCTACAGAATGGAAAGTCTGGGATGGATTTCAGTTTCCTTGTCTGGGATATGTTTTAAATCTATATTGTACCAGAAGAATGGGTTGAACTTGAGAAAACATCAGGAGAGAATCCATTATTCTTTATTGTGGACACTTTGAATTTGTGGTATATCCATGGGACACACTTAGATATTCAATTTATTTCATAATAGTATTTTTTAAAGTCTATAATTTCAAAGTCACAAGGGTAGTGAAAAGGAAAGTTTTATTATGCTTTTAAAGGAATTTGACTTTTTTTTTTTTTTTTTTTTTTTTTTTTAGGTCAAACAGAGATATATTTTAGATAGACAGGTTGTCTTCAAACACTTCAGAGATCTAAAAAATATGATATTTAAGATGTTTTAATAACATAGGTTACTTTTTATGACAATGATACATGTCTGCCCCTGGCAGCACCAATCTACTTCAGAGAAGATGATGAGTATCAAAGAAATTCCATATGGAATTTACTTTCTTTGTGGCAAAAGTTAACCACTGGGCAAGAAAATGCCTTTGTCCTGACTGCTGACAGTATGCCATCCAAATGGGACAAGCAGAACACAAAAGAAAGAACTGCTGAACTTTGCTAAGACAAAGTAGGACAGCCCCTCAGAAAATCCTGCCTCACAGATAAGTCTGTCAGATAAGGAATTTGACTTTTAAGTTTGAATTTTAGATAAGAGGTTTGACTTTGCGCTATTGTTTAGTGAATGTGAGCACATAGGTAAAATGTGCACTTTTCCTGCCTAAGACCCAGCCTTTGCACACTCCCATTTCTGCACAACTCTCCATACATATCTCTTTCAGCTCTGTATCTGGAGAAAGAGAACAGTTCCTTCCTGCTTATTGCCTTTGTTAGTAGTCAAGAAAAGCAGTGTTTGTCAGGCACATGTCTGACTGTAAGTACAGAAACATTTTATTTTTAGATGTGCTAGTTCCTAACTTTCTGACAAAAACTGTAAATACATAAAAATCATCTGTTGGGGTTTAGGGTTATCTGATTTATCAATCTGAATGACTGTAACATGGAAGTACCTACTGTACCTGAAACCGGGAAAGAAAGAAAAGATTCAAGTAGAGATTTCCACATGACCAGGTTCTGAAAGTGGTCTGTAAACAAAGGGAAACATAAGGATATTGAATTAGCCAAAGGCAAATCTGAAAAACAAAAGGAAATAAAGGAAGGAAGGAAGGAAGGAAGGAAGGAAGGAAGGAAGGAAGGAAGGAAGGAAGGAAGGAAGGAAGGAAGGAAGGAAGGCCGAAAACCAAACAACAATAAAATCACTGGCATGTGGGAAAAGCCCAGCCCAGTATAATAATGGTGTTACTTCATGTTCTTTAAATGCAGTAAAATTTTACAATGACAAAACAGAACAAAAAAATAAAGCCACCCACCATTCTTGCCTCAGGGTTTTATGAATATCAATAGTGAGTCGGAATAGAATAAGAAAGTTGTTTGCTTTTATTGAGCCCTTTTGGTATAGCTTGCTCTTCTCTCCAAGTTTGGCCTCTATTTTCCTCTGTATTTTAATACTCCTCTTCCCTGTGGATGTGTGATTGTGAGTTTGATATGTGGAGGGAAGAAGCATGCAGATGTCTACAATTCTTATCTCTTATCCCAGTAGGTTTGTTTTTAATTCATTCTCCCACACTTGTACCTCTAACCTCCTTAATAAAAATGAAATCCCTTTTTATTCATTAGCATTTTAATAGAAAAAGAAGACTACAATAATAGTATATGCCATGTCCATATGCTATGTTAAATAGGGCAGAGCATTCCATAATTCCCAGAAGAAAGTTTCCTGCTGCCTAGACACAGAATGCGATTCTATCAGTACTTGATATGATACACGTTTCTTTCCATTTTGTAGTTACAATTATGAGCACCGAAAGTCAAAATAATAAAAATAAACACTCAGCAATTTTATCTACTGTTGTAAGAATATAGGGTGTGTCCAAAGCCTTTAAACCAAAGCACAATTAAATAAGCAGTGCCAAAGCTAATGAAACTCTGAGGTGAGCCCTAAGGTGACAGAGCCATTCTAGCTCTCCATCAGGCTGTACAGGGCTTTGTCAGTTCACCCAATAATGCTTCAAATTTATTGCCATGGAAACAATATATTAACATATTTCTTAAGCTGTCCTCTTTGAAAGGTGTATTTACTGAAAGCTTCTCCTCCTAAGGTCCATAAGAGTTTCCAGTGGCCACCCTGAGTCAAAGCAATGGCTCAGCTCTGATCCACCATATGATCCTATATATAAGACTGTGATACATAAAGCCTGTTAGCCTTGGAGTGGATATGTCATTGAGGAAATAAGATAAAGAGCTAAAGAATCTTTTTTTATAATATATAGATGTTATTAACACAAAAGCCATAAATATGAAGTGAAAAGCCTAGGTTTACCTAACACTTTTTATTTGATATTTTAAAGCATGTTATGAATTACCATAGTTTTCAGTCCTCAGACAATGTGATAACTGCCTCATGATAAATATTGGAAGCAGCCAGGCTTGTATTTACATGTTAGAAACACAGCTAAATCTCCAGCTTTGAAGTATCACCTATGCTTTCAGTGACCCTCCACAGATCAGCAAAAAAAAAAAAAAAAAAAACAGAAATGGCTATAATCTGCATGCAAAGACAGGCATTGACATTTAGACAGTTCTTATTTTCAAGATATCTTCATTTGTCGGTTTTATAGTTAGTTACCTATCAACAATAAAAAAATCTTCAGAGTGATCTTTTATAGTTAATAATCTTATAGAAATTAATCATTTTGATGTCTAGCAAGTAGATAGCACAAGTTTAATTATTGTCATATTATAGATAATTAAACTAAGACTCAATTATCTATCTACATTTTTCTCAGCAATTAATGGCAAAGGTCAAACACGAATCCAAGTCTCCAGATCCCCAGAGCTGCTCCTTTCTCTATGTATTGGTTGCATCATTAATGCCATAGGCATCTAGAGGGAATCAACTGAAAACTTCTGGGCTCAATTGAGCTGATCTTCTGAACCAGAGACTCCTCCCCTCATTCATCTTTCTCTCCATAGGTCACTTTTAGTTACACTTTTTCCCATGTTTATGTGGCTCTTACATGATATGTGTTTTGCTCACATAGTTAGTACCCATACTTTCCCCAGATTCAATGCTGTAGGATCTCTAAACAAGGTTATGAATTCCCTCTGCTTCCTTTTAGTTTTACTTTTAGGACAGAGAGTTCCTCTGTGCTCTCTAAATGCATGTCCTTGTAATACTAATATAAAATTGATATGTACTAAAATTACACACCAGATAATGTCAACAGCAGATGCTTGACAAATATTTAGTGGAGAAATGGGTCATAATATTGCAAACAAAATTTACAAAGAAAAATATGTTTACAAGAAGAAAATCTCAGCCTCTTCTATTGTTTGGTTATAAGATTTTACTGGGTATGAGTTATTATAGTTACTAGGATAAAAAAGAAAAGACTGTACAGAAACTGGGGATGAGAGCTACTTTGTAGAAGGTTTGAGATTGTTTTTCTTTGAGTGAGCCTAGAAAATCGAGACTCAATCCTCCAGAGGTCAGAAACAAACTACATCAATAATAGGACCACATGACAAGATTGGCCAATCGGAGTGACTAATGCCTCCTAGCTGATACTCACAGTTCAGGGCATGTAAGCAGGCAAGAATAAAGAAAAAGCACTGCAGACACCACAAAGACAAGAAAGAGGAAACTATGAAAAGGCCCACAGGTGTTATCTAAGACTCATGATATTTCCATGTAAATCCTAAAAGTCACTGTAACACTAAGAGTAGCAAAGTCAGTTGATGATGGCCTGGAACTCATGCTCCTGCTTTGATGATGACAGGACTGGCATTTCAAAGCCCCAGAAGACATTCCAAAGTGCAGACAGCTTCCCTCTGCTAATACCTCAAATCTCCTACATTCTAAACAGGAAACATGTTGCACCTGACACATCATTCTGCAAAAAAAAATTAACCAGGCTATCCTTCATAACCTCATATTTCAACTGCCCAACCTTCAAATTCATTCCCTTGGCTTCTTATTTTAAGGCTTTATTTCATATTTATTTAGTGTCTGTGTGTCTGTGTCTATGTGTATCTGTGAGCATGTTCATGCAATATGACATAGGTAGAGTTCAGAAGACCACCTGTAGAAGTCAGTTTTCTCCTTCCACAATCCTGAATCATGACAGAACACTAGCGGAATTCGAGTTTATCTGGTACATGGAATACTCGCACCGAATGTGAGGTCCAGCTGTAGGCTGCCTGGAGATCAGGGGGGAAAAGTCAGCCATTTTAAGAAACTAAGAAGTCAGGCAGCACACACCCTTAATCCTATCACTTAGTAGGCAGGGTCTCTGTGTGTTCAAGGCCACAGTAGGGAACAACCAAGCATAGTGACACATGCCTTTAATTCCAGTACCAACCACAGAGACCTGGAGGTCTGTAAAGATGGAAAGTAACAGAATTGCATAGGAAGAAGAAGTGAGGTAGCTGGACTATAATAGTCAATGAGAGGACAGAAGAGCAAGTCAATAAAGGCATGGGTAGGACAGGAAATAACTCACATTTAGAAGCTGCAGAGTTGGTGAGGTAAGGTTGCCTGTTGGCTTTCCCTGTTTCCCAGATCTAAGGCTTTCAACCTTATATATGGCTCTGGGTTTTTTATTTAATAAGACCATTTAGAAATTCTTCTACAACTATGTGAACTCCAGTAATCAAACTCAGTTGTCAGGCTTAGTGGTAAGAACCTTTCTCCCTGAGCCATCTCATGAGCTCTCTCTACTGGCTTCTTACCATCAGAACTGAACTATATTTAATATTTTAATCTAAATTAATATATTTGTGTTTAAAGGCCTTATAGAGCTTTTCCTTTTTTCCATGCACAACCAGACTTAAAGTAATTGCTTTCATTTTCTCTATTACATTTTTTCTCAGTCTCCAGTCAAATGACACACATTATTCTGCATTCAGTCATTGCAGATTAGTTTTCTTTTCCAACAGTTGGATATAAATGGAAGAATATAGTAGATTCTTTTTGTCATTTGGTTAATTTCAAACATTATAGTTAATTTTAAATGCATCCATATTGTTGTATATATCAGTATTTTTTCTTTTATACTTCAAATGGCACAATTTGTTTATCCTATAGCTGATGAAGTATAGGTTGTTTCCAGTGTGGAGCTACTACAATAAAACTGTTAAGAATAGTAGTATAAAAATCCTGATATGGACACATGCTTTTATTTGTTCTGTGTAAATACTAATAATTGAAATGGCATAATCATGTTACTTGTATGTTTAACTTCCAAAGAAATTATCAAGTTTTGTTTAAAGCAAGTTTGATATGCCATAAGTTTCCACAAAACTACAAACAGCAGTCCTTTGCTCTATACCGAGATGCACACTTGATACTGAGAGATAGTAATTGTTAATTCTTTTTGTAGGTAGCTAGTGAGGGAAAGAGAGCTCTGAATAGATATAGTCCCACTGGTAGTCTTAAGATTCTGGAGACTTGATCTCACTTCCTGGTACTTCCTCCAAGAGCTCAGGCTCTTTCCCTAGGCTTTATTCATGGGTGAGAAACATTTTGCTGGCTGGCCTAAACATTCACAGTTATACACAGGGTATTCAGCCCATGAGGCTGGATGTCTCAGCAGTCCCAATATTGTCCTGAAGACCTGAGGCTTCTCAAAGATCTCACTGGTCTTCAGTCTACATTTGGTGGTTCAAGACGCTGATTTCTTGTGTCATAACAAAGGGAAGATGTTGCATCAGCAGATGTGACAACACCACAGTAGAAGCACGAGCAAGGAGAGGTGACAGAAGCCAGGAACCAGCAAGATCTTTTGCATCAGACCTCCTTGTATCTGGACTGTCAACAGCTAGGGTGGGTCTTCCCATTTGACTTTACCTCTTCAAGAAAATCTCTCAAAAGTCTGCCAAGAGACTTGTCCAGTAGTTGATTTTAGATCAAGTCAAGTTGGTAATGAAGATTATCTATCTCAATCTCATTAAATTTAGGATGATATATGTTATTACTGATTTGTGAGAAGTACTTGACTTTGTAAATCTTTTAGTAGACATTTGATTTTAAATATTCCTCCAAACCATCATTTTGACTTTTCATCCTCTAAATAGTGTCTTTCAAAGAAAATGTTCGTAATTTTGATGAAATCCACTTTATAAATCCTTTATTTTATGGATTGTTGTATAAGAAAATTATATGTACCTCAGCCTGTGTAATAAACTTTTTCTCACTTTCCTCTACAAGTCTATATATTAATTTTCCTGTTATATTTATGAATCACTTTGAGTTATGTTATACAGGTTTAAGTATGAATAGACCTATGTTATTATTGTGAGTGGCAATTTTCCTGGGAGACACAATACACATCTATTGATCAATTAATACCAGATAGGAAATCCATGATACAGTCAAATTATGATTGAACCAAAGTCCATCTTGGTGAATTAATACATTTTTAGTGTGATTACTTACAGAAGGATGGGTAATGGATTACTTACATTTTATTAACATTATTGATTAACTATGGAGAGAGTATTCAGATAGTGTGTGTAAAAAAAAAAAGGCCTAAATGACTTAGTAATTGATGATAAAAACAGAGTAATGAGAAAATTTTAAAAAGCTAGATAAGGGAAAGTGGGAACCACAGAGGGAAGTTTTAGACAGACAAATTGGGAAGGTATTTATTCCAGGATGAGAAGTTACAGTTCAAAGTGGAAGTGATTACTGGCTTGTTCATGTATGTTTGGGACAACTTCATTTACAGTTAATCAATAGCATCTCTTCAATAACAGAATAGATGCATGCAATGGGTACCCAGGGAACAAAAATCTTCTAAACCGCAAACCACTTCTGAAGGGATTTGAATGAGAGTCTTCCTTAGCTTGGCCTATGTTGAGTGGCATGGACCAGAAGATGAACACAAGGCAAGGCATATGCCGGGAAGCTTTGCTTACAGGTTTCCATGCAAATGGTTACAGAAAGGTTGTTTCCAAGTTGAAGCTGCAAAGTTTAAGAAGGACGCAGATTTTGGCAAGTTGCTTATTGGATTGATCAAGTATACTCTTGTCACAAGCCAATTCCCATGTCATTGGCAGAACCCTTAGGAGAGTCTGTTCTTCCAATGTCCCTGCTATATTGTAGTCCAAAGAATTCAATATTATGATTACATCAGTAAATAAGTGCTAAAATAAATATTCTTGTTTGTGATGTGACAGAACCTATAATGAAGTATACAATAAGAACTTACAGCAAATAAATTAATGAATCACATAATCTACTCCTTTGCTATTTAGCTTGAATTTGTACTCCTTTGTATAAATTTTAAATTATTACAAAATCAAAGCAACATACCAAGTGATTACTACCTAAAATGTTACATACATCTTTCTTAGAGATGAAGTTTTCACCATACTCCACAATGAGAAAACAGAGTCCTGACAGATTTTATTATTCTTTGTAAGTAATATTAACCCTCAAACATAAATATTTATTTTATAAATTATTGGTACCCAGAGACTAAATTATAAAGCTAACATCTAACAACTCAGAAAACAAGCATTTCAAAAAGAAATAGGATGAAAAGAAACATTACTACACAGAAAATCATATATGTATATATAATAATAAATATTATGTATTATATATAGCATGCCCACAGAAAGTATAGGAAACTACTCCCTTCCACTTTGTTTTAATTGGCCACAGATTGAAGTTTATATCTGTGGTGTCTTCCTTAAATACATATACAATATTCCTCCAACTTTAGCAAAACCTCCTTTACTTTACTTATTTTACATAGTTGAATAACCAAAATATTCCTTCAAAGTGGACATAATCTTTAGCCATGGGCAATATTCATGACAGTATCTTTCCATTAACATTATTAGATATTGCAGTACAATAAGAACACTAGAGAATAACTGATGGTATAGTTACCTCCATTGTGCAACAGCAACCTCAATTTATTTTTGGTAATCAGTGTCAAATATTCCAGCCAGTAGATTATCTCCTTTTAAATCTCTTAGATTCAATGAATGAAAGATTCAACAATAGTCAGATGAAAAGCTTAACTCTTGATTCAGTGAAAACTTTGCTGTTTCCCTATTGAAAGGAATCTCTTCTTGGAGACAAACACTTCAAGGTAGCTAAAGTCAAAGCAGCCAAGGTAAGAAGAAAAAAATCAATAATTGTAATTACTTAAAATACTGATTCCCACACTCATTGTCTGTTTCTTGAATGCACATAGTCTGGTCATGCTAGAGGTAACCTTAAAATGATCTCTGACACAAAACTTAAAGTGTACTATATTAGAAAGAGCACCGATCTTCTGATGTGCTGATTCTCAAGGCATCCATCATTGTCCTCAATAACCCACACTGCCATTCAACAAGAGTAGCTTCTTCTTGATGTTGGGTTATATGATAACATAGCTGATTTTATGGACTTAATCACTTTCTTCACATCTTTAACCAGAAGTTTTTCTTTTGATTTGACACAATAATATACAGAATATCATGACAGTAATTAAGACATTCTATGAGTCTGTTTATAGTAGGGTTTGCAAAGCATTATGGGAAGTGGATAAAAATCTATATCTAGATCCAGTTGTGTAGTCCATTGAGCTAAAAGTATCTCTCTTTTAGCAATGAAAAATTAAAATCTAACCAATCTTCCACCAGAGAGTCTATTTAAATTCTCTTCAGTCTCCAAAATACTATATTAACAATGCACTGTTGAGTTCGGCTCTTGGAGAAAGAGTTACTTGACACAAACAGTAACCAGGTAGGCCTTAGGAAAGAGAATTGCTTGTTCTTCATCCCATGCACGACTTCTGTTAATGTCATCTTGACCACTTTATTCATGGGCTCATTAAGCAAGAGCTAGAAATAAGAGCTCACTAGCATACACAAGGCTACCATTTCATCCACTGATAGCCTTGTAAGCTCTGATTATTAAGTTACCTCTATGGAAACTGGGGTTATGGTTCAGTGAGTAAAGTGCTTATTGTATGAATATGAGAATCTGAGTTCTATACCTTACAATCTATTTAAATCTGGCCATGGAGGTATGTGCTTGTAACCCTGACACAGCTGAGGGAATGACAGAAGGACCCCTGGAGTTTATTGGCCAGCCCCTCTGTATGGATTGGTGAGTTCCAGGTTGAATGAGAATCCTCAAAATAATAATAATAGCAAATAAATAATGATGATGATAAGGATAAAGATAATAAGGTGAAGTGTCACTGAAGATGCATGAGATTGACCTGTGACCTCTGTATGCATATGCATAGCATATGAATGTGAACCTATACACATGAATATGTACGCACAGAGATGTACTCATGCATAATTCTATGTATAGTTTCCTCTATGATGGGTGTCAGTAGGTAAATATTCTCAAATGAAACTAACACTTTTTAAAAATAATTACTTTTTTTAAGATTAGAATATAATTACATAATTCATCCATTTTTGTCCTCTCTTCAAACTCTCCCATATACCCACTCCTTGCTCTCTTTCTAATTTATGGTCTTTTTTTATATCAACTGTGCTTACATACATATGTAACAAATACTTCTTATACTCTGTGTCTATTGTGAGGAGCCAATATACAGCTTTCCTGCGAAACACTCACCTGTTAATGTCTCTCAAGTACAGGTCCAACCATTCAAATCATGTGCTTCTTTCCACAAATAATGGTCACTCTATCCTAGAATAACTCTCACTCAGTACATAGTAGACCACCAAATCCCCTGATAAATGTTCTATAGATTGGAAAAAGCTTTGGTTCACCAGTGATCTTCACAGTCATTCCTGAATAGGCAATCATGTTGAGCTATCCATTTTAAGTAGGTGCCATCTCATCAAGTGACTCATTTCTAAATCAGACTCAGGATTGTTCTTTCTTAATTATTTGATTGTAAAGTGTCACTCCAGATTCCAAAGGCTTGAACTAACAAAATATAAGGCAGCATGAGTTGGTGTTAATGAAATCAGAACTATCTGTTCATGCAACTCACTCAAAACTTGCCAATAAGGTACAATCAGCATAATAAATGTCCATACATCTGACTAGTGAAATGGTTTATGGAATGTCAAAATGATCAAATTCTCACTCAAAAGTTAGTAAATCGTGTATTTTTGAATTAATACTTGTGAAATTGTGTTGGGCATCAAGGCAATTGTCCAGGTCATATTTTTAATGTGAGCATAGACACAATCACATAATCCAGGTCCCAGGTTAAAAGATGCAAACCAGGTATTGTTGTTCGAATCTTGGATGGTATTTTAATAGAAAACCCTGAGCCGGATACTGAGGTAAAAGCTGAAAGATCAGAGAAGCAGAGCAAGGTACAGCCAAACTATTGTCTCACCAACTATTATCTCCAGGACTCCTCTGACTGAAAGCCTCTGAGTCTTCACCCAAAAGGGACTTAGCTGAATTGCCATAGTTCCTGTTTCCTCACACTTTATATACCTTTCTCTGCCCTGCTGTCACTTCCTGAGATTAAAGGCATGTGCTTTCCAGTACTGGGATTAAAGGTATGTGCCACCACTGCCTGGCTCTGTTTCCAGTGTGGCCTTGAACTCACAGAGATTTAGATGGATCTCTGCATCCGCAGTGATAGGATTAAGGATGTGTGCCACCACTGTCTGGCCTCTATGTTTAATCTAGTGGCTGGCTCTGTCTTCTGATCCTCTGGCAAGCTTTATTAGGTTACACAATATATCACCACAAGGTAAGGGGGCTATCATGACTTTCTGCAGTAAATATATTGCATCTAGTATAGCAGCTATAGATAGAATCTCATGATCTGAGAACACTTAAGATAATCAGTCATTTTTTATATAATTGTCTGTCCAAGTCAAACTGGTAAATGAAATGGGGCTATAATAGTCATATTTTAAGATGCTATGGTTACATCAATCTCTGCAACTCCCTACAGTGGTGGGATAATGCATCTGTTTTAATATAATATCTTGGCAAAGAGACAAACTCCAAGAGGTTCTATTTAGCCTTTCTCATCATAATGGACCTCAGCAAAATTTAAATAATCAGTGTGGGTAATATGATGATTATTGTCTATGTCGATTAGATTATATTCAGTATAATATATAAAGGTTTCTCTGTAGACCTACTAGCATAGCTGTGATTTTGGCTTATGACTTCTCTGACCCATCATAGTCTCCTACATAATTTATGGGAATCTGTGGCATTTGACATCACCAGGAATCACCTTCAGTTCAGACTTTACTTTTAGTAGTCTCTATTACATTTGACAATTTCTCTTCTCTAATGCACAGTCATCCCGGTAGAGAAATTCAGGCCACACTGAAGGAGATGCACAGGAGTCCAATATTTTGACATTGAGATATGTCTGCAACCCTGTTGGGCCATGTTCATTGCTAATTGATGATACATGAAAGCTTCAGGGCACAGGAGGAACACATCTGGCAGAAAAAGATCTAAAACATCAGTGATTTGTGTTGTTCCTTGAGTTGATGAGGACTTCATTATAGCCAAAGAGTTGTGGGATAGGCAAGCATGTCACACAAAGTTAACTGTAGTAGAATATTTTAAGGTGTGTTACCTTTGCTTATATTGCATTTGTTTAACTCTAAGAAGCTGTGTTACTGTGCCTGTGTAAAATACCTGATGATTTAATAAAGAACTGGCCAATAGCAATGAAGGAGAAAGATAGGCGGGGCTGACAGGCAGAGAGTATATATCGAAGGAGAAAACTGGGAGGAGAAATCTGAGAGCCAGCAATCAGAGCAGGAAGAGGACTCCAAGGGCCAGCCACCCAGCTACACAGCCAGCTATGGAGTAAGAAACAAAGATATTTATGAATAGAAAGGGAAAAGCCCAGAGGCAAAAGATATACAGAATAAGTTAAGTTGAGGAAAGCTGGCTAGAAACTAAGCCAAGTTAAGGCTGGGCTTTCATACGTAAGAATAAGCTTCTGTTTGTGATTTATCTGAGAGCTGCATGACAGGCCCCCTAAAAGAGTAAAAGAGTTAGAAAAAATACAATACAATAAAATCTGTAAAACATTTTTCTTTTCAAGGCCTTTCATTCTCTTCTCATTTCAACATAAAGAAACTGGCAGACCAATTGCTGCGAGATGTCTTTCTGCATGCTGTGAATATGTGTTGCTTCCATTGGTTAATAAATAAAGCTGCATTGTCCCATGGCAGGGCAGAATGGAGCCAGGCAGGAAATCCAAGAGAGATCCAGAGAGAAGAAAGGCAATGTCACTAGGAGAATCAAGATGTGAGAGAATAGGTGATGCCACAAAGCCACATGGCAAAACATAGATTAGTAGGAATGGGTTGAGTTAAGAAGTAAGAGCTAGCTAGCAAGAAGCCTGAGCCATGGGCCATACAGTTTTTAATTAATATAAACCTCTGAGTGATTATTTTATAAGTAGCTGTGAGAGCTCAGGTGGGAGAGCTTCCTCTGGACTGTGGGGCTAGGTGGGATCAAGAAACCTCACCCTACAGATTAATATTTTAAAAATAGACATTCTAATTAATTGTACACACACACAAGTATCCAAATGTTTAATACTGCATATAATGGGTCAAGTTAATACAGTAAATCTGGGATTTCTACTAAGAGTATCAATATCAGCCTGGAAAGATCTCTCAAGTGGATAAAATGCTTTGTGGTGGTAATCTAATTATACTGAAATATGATTTTGATTGTATGTTAATAAATAAAGTTGTCCGGGGGTCAGAGCTATTAGAGCCATAGCAAGAGTGTGGCGGTGGTGGCACACGCCTTTAATCCCAGAAAGCCAGCCTTTAATCCCAGGGAGTGGTGGTAGAAAGCAAAAAAATATATAAGGCGTGAGGACCAGAAACTAGAAGCATTTGGCTGGTTAAGCTTTCAGGCTTTGGAGCAATACAGTTCAGCTGAGAGCTATTGGGATGAGGACACAGAAGCTTCCAGTCTGAGGAAACAAGACCAGCTGAGGAACTGGTGAGGTGAGATAGCTGTGGCTTGTTCTGTCTCTTTAAATAGACTAACAGACAGGAAAAGAAGTCCTCATTCGGGAAGCTGGGACACCGCAGGCGGAAGGGTGAGATTTTGGCTCTGAGCTCTGACCTCTCGGCTTTCTCTTTTGCATTATTTCTGTGTTTCTTATTTAATAAAACAGTTGGTTACATCCATAATGCTTGCCATGTAATCATATGGATCTATTTTCAGATCCTCAGAAACCACATAAAAACTTGCTTAACCACATAAAACTTAAATCTTCATGTTCATTTTGGGAGATGGAAGATGGAGGGTAATCACAGACACAGAATTCAAGGTCCAGCTAGCTAGCATATTCAGGAGCATACAGGAGACCCTGTCTCAAGCAAAGTGGAAGAAGAGAACTGAGACCTGAATTTTCCCTCTGTCTTCTATATGTACACTATGCTGTGTACACACTCCTCCCATTGAAGGACTCTATATCAGTATTTCAGCAGTGTTAAGCAGCTAATAATAAATTCTTTAAGTTTTGATATATCTGAGATCATATTTACTTCTTAATATTATCAAAAGTCTTTACCTGGATATGGATTTATAGCTTGTTTAGTTCTCTCTTGGCACTTTAAATGTCTCATATCTCTTGGCTTGCTTTATTTCTCATTCAAAATCTACAGTCATTTTTGTTTTTGTACACATGTATATAATATATTATTTTGTTCTGATTGTTTTTAACATTGCCTCTGTGTTACTGGATTAAATTACTTCAATCTAGCTGTCCCTTAGTACAGTGTTTATGGTTCATGTACTGGGTTTCTTTGGTCATATTTAAAGGTAATAAGTCTATGAGTTCATAATATTTAGAAAGTTTTCTTCCATTTTATGTTGTATGTGTGTCTGTCTGTGGTGCAGTGCATTCATATGTGTACTGGTATGCATGTCTGTCCATGCATTCAGAGGCCAGGAGAGGATAATAAATATCCTGCTTTCTCATTCTTGGCTTTATTTCCTGAGACAAAGACTCTCACCTTGCCTGAAGTGAGGCTAAGAGACAGAAACCAGTAATCTTCCTGTCTCTTGCATACATAGTTCTGGGGTTTGGGCATAAATACATGTCCCTATCAAGATTTTTATGTGTGTTCTGGAGTTGCGAACTCAGATCCTCATGTTTGCACAGCATCAACAAGCTCATGAATGTGTACCTGAATCCACATATATTTACACGTACCTCTCACACATATGCAAAAACATTGTTTTCTGGAGTAATATGGGTTCGAAGCAACTTCAGGAAGCAAAGCAGAGGCTGCTATATGTCACAGTACTTGCTCTGTATCACTTTTTTTTTCCCGAAAACACTATCTAAAAAAGAATCATGTTATGTTTCATGGTTTTGTAAACTCTGTATAAAATTGAGTGTCCTTCTCGAAATGTCCTGATAAAATTATCACCAGGTACCCATGAAGTCCATTTTTGTTCTTTAGGGCACATTCTGGCAGACTGACCCTGTGAACCATTTTTTTCTCTCTCCACATCATAAGAACTTTAAGGCTTTTGACTTTTCTGTCCTGTTTCAGATGGAAGTGTGGTTGAAAGAATAATTTTGTATGCAAAGGATATGGTGATGTCTTAATGTTATTACTCTTGTGCCTTTGAAAGTCAACAATAGGTCCTGCTGTCTAAGTTATGAGACTTTTGAGCTTAGATTACACTTAAGGATTCCATAGAGAGAATATAATATTACAACACTGTTCTCTAGCTTCTAAATGCATTGATATTAGTAGGCAGTATAAAGATATCAATCATTAGGAGACTTATTGACTGTTCAAAATAGTTCTATCAATATCTAATTTGCTGTCTGATCTAATGCACACTCAGTTAGGTCTCAGCCAAAGTTCTGACTGTGACTCTCTGAGTATGTTATTTTCCTTTTTACTCAGCAAGGAAAGCCTGCCATTTTTCTTGGATCTTACACCTAGTCAGAGCCTCATTACCTGCCAGAAGGGAGAAGTTTAAGACATACATCAACTTCTTTGCTCTGATTTCTCTCTTACACACAAGATGAGAATTGAAAAATATAACATGGACCCATCCCAAGCTTTATATTCATAAGGTCCTGGGCCTTTCTCAAAAGTGTCAACTAAAACTTCTTTCACTGAAGACGTAAGTGGAAAAATCTGTTTACTAATTGTTGGCATAGTTGCACATTTTGAACTACATATTGACTAGCTTGGAAACTTTAAGTTGTAATGTGAAGTGGCATTCCCCAAAGACATTTTGAGCAAAGGTTAACTGTACCAGCTTTGCTTCAAATCCTCACAGATTAATCTACATCACAATTCCTGCATCTATATAGCTCAGGAAATACCACAGAAGAGGGTATAGAATGTTTGTAAGAGCCAAAATAACAGAAAACCTACCATGAAACAGTCTCTTAACTGTTAACAGCTGCATAAACAAGAAAGGAACAATGGCAAGTAACAAAGGACCTTCTAATGTGGAGAGCCAAAAATTTCCCAAGGTCCCATCCCTGTCAATGAACTACAGGTAACTATGACTGCTGAGTAGAAATAATTAGCATCTTCCTGAGGATGAATCACTTATTTGTTGCCTAATGGAAAGTGGCCACATAGAATCAACAAAAATGGACTCAGCAGGTTGTACTTACATATTTGCTCATATATTACTCATATATATGTGCAATAAGAACAATCAAAGACAAACTGTCAACTTGAGAGTGAGGGGAGGAGGATATGGAAGGAACTGGTAAGAGGAAAGAGAGGGAGAAGTAATGTAATTCTGTTTCATTTAAAATACATTGAAAAAAATTAAGCTTCATGGGCCTGGAGAGATGACTAATTGGTTAAGAACACATGAATCTGCTTGTAGAAGACTTACATTTGCTTCCCCCCACCCGCTTCGGGAAGACCAGAATAGCCTGTAACTCCAGCTGCAGGACTTCTGATACAATCTTCATGCTTGCAAGTCAACTGCAATATATATATATATATATATATATATATATATATATATATATATATATATGAACACACATAACTGAAAATTGAACAACATAAACATATTCAATCTAAACATATTCAAATCCTTTTTACACTGTCTTCCTCTATACACATATCTAGTCTGATTCTGTGTCTCACACATGTAAAGAGGCAAGCCTGGCCCAAGTAGAGGCGGGGTTACCTTCATGTGACTGGAAGACCATGTGGTACATTCTAGTGAATTCTAGTGAACTCCGGCTCCTACAGGACAGCAGAACCATCCATTGATTTGTATTTATCAAATATTTACTGATCCATATGATACATCCATGCCCTATGGGAAAATGGGAGTGAGTATGTGCAAACAATGGATATAGTTCTCTCTTCTAAATTTAGAAGGAGGAATCCAAAACACAGTAGCTTAGAGAGAACACTGAGCATTCAAAACCTCAGCAAAGCAGGCATTGCCTCATCTCGTGTGTAGTAGGCACCCTCATCCCTCCTAGTGCTCTATGTCATTTGAAAGGTGATAATTTAAGGAGCTCTGTTGTGGAGCATGTTCAAAGGGCATAGACAATGAATTCCTAAACCTTCTACTTCACTTCTTCACTTTCACTCTCTTTATCCTCTCAGGGAACATCACTGCCACATTACAGAACTGGGAGGAAAGCTAGATCTTCACACATTTTTCCTGAAAACCCACAGAATGACTATCTGCAAGAATAAAATGGGAAAGAACAGAATTTATTAATAATCACTTTTTCTTTACTGCTGTAGGGAAATGTACTGATAGTTTAAAATGTTCCCTGATTTCCAAAACTTATTTCAGTGAGGGCAATGGGATCTGTTTCTTGTTGGGTTCTTTCCAAAGGAGTTAATAGGTCCATACACACACACACACACACACACACACACGGTCCACACAAGGTCCACAAACACATATGCAGGCACTCATACATATATATGTGTTTGTGCGTGTGCATGCATGCACAAGAACATCAGTGCGTGTGTGTGTGTGTGTGTGTGTGTGTGTGTGTGTATTCATGGGCAAACATCCAATTTATCAAAAGGCACAACTATAGTACAAATATGGTATTTAAATATTAACTGAAATAACATACTCTACATAGGAGACATAGGAAATAGAGATCTAAGATCCACAGGGTCTATATATCCTCAGGGTTTAATAAAAGCCTGACCTTTCCCAAATAGGAAAATGAGGATGCCTTGCAGACTTTTAGCCAAGGGGGAAGGTTCTTGAAGTACAGCAGGAAGCTCCAACCACTTTCAGATTCAAATCACAAAGTAAAATATTCAATACTGTAGAATGATAGTTGCTAGAATGCATTATTCTATTCTTCAAAAACTAAACATAAAAAAGCTATATGTGTCAACTGTCTAAGTTTGATTTTGTACTATAACAGTATACTTCAGCACAATAATAATTTCTTTTTTATCAAATGGTATGTGCAACACATGGCAACATATAGATTAATAGATATGGGCTGAGTTTAAGTGTAAAAGTTAGTCAGTAGTAAGCTTGAGCTAATGGCTGAGTAGTTTTAATTAATATAAGTCTCTGTGTATTTACTTGGGTCCCAGTGGCTGAGAGACTGGCAGGTGAGAGAGATTTGTCCCAACCGCTGGCCAGCAGGGACACAAAAAAACTTTCAGTTACAGGCATGTGGGATTAGCTTAGCTTGTCTATACTTGGCTAATATGGCTGTTTCTTATCCATGTGACACTCCTCCTGCTCTAGGATCTGAAGGCTAGCAAGAGCACACTTCTACAGAACACAGAGCCATTTGAACACAATGCTACAGAGGGAACTCAAGGGTCCAAAGGGACTCCCAAGGCCTCATCTGAGCAAGCATGCTTTCACTTCTGCTGTATGACACTGGCCAAAGCAAGATACATTCTCTAATCCAAAGTAAAAGGTAAGCAAAGGCATTGGAGACACATGAACTTAACAAAATAGAGGAAAGGGTGGAAAAGTACCCAGTAAGGTGTGATCTTCCTGGGAGCCAGCATAAATCCACGTTTTTTCTCCTCTGAGGAGGCTTCAACCTGAAAGAACTGCCGTGAGTTCTAGTCAAATCACATGGGAGTTTGTTTTTTACCTCTACTCTTGACTGAATAGCTTAAAATCACATAAGTCATATTATTATATATAGTTCTATAAGCCAGAGGACCATCACAGTGCCAGTGTGCTAAATCCAGCACAAGGAGTGCTGTGTTTCTTCTGAAGGTTGAGGTGGACATAGAGGTGGAGGTTGGTATTATTCTACCTTCCATCAACTGTTAGCATTTCTTTTATGACTCCACTCTTCCTTCCCCAAACCAGAAAAATCAGACTATGTTGCTATATCCCTGTTCCTTATCACAATACTGCTTTCATCTTGATAATGTAGGATAATCTCTATTATTTAAAGTCAACTGATGAACATCCTTGACTACAAAACTTGATTCCCCTTTCCATGTAAATTAATATGTCCATAGTTCTCAGGTGTGAAATGTGGACATGGGAGAATCTACTTTGCCTACTACAAAGGTTATATTATTTTATGTTACTAACAGCTTCTAAGAACCCAGAGCCTCTATGTTCTTGAAACATGAAAATTTTCAAATTATTTTTAAAACATTTATAATTTTTTTCTGATTATGGAAGTAACTGGGTTTCATAGTTGTGGTGGCTAGTTTTGTTGTTGTTTGTTCTTTTGTTTTTTAATTTGTCAACTCGTTGCAAGCTAGAGTCGTCTGGAAAGAGGGATTTTGAACTGAGAAAAGGGCTTCATCAGATTGGCCTACAGTCAAGCCTAATGTCCATTTTTTAAATTGCTGATTAATGTGGGAGGAGCCATCTCACTGTGTGCAGTGCTTCCCCTGGGCTGGTGGTCCTGGATGCTATAAGAAAGCAGGCAGAGCAAGCTATGAGAAGCAAGCCCGGAAACTGCATCAGTTCCTGCCACCAGGTTCCTGCATTGAGTCCCTGTCCAAGTTTCCTTCATAACAGACTGTGATGTAGAAGTGTAAATGAAATGAATCCTTTCCTCCTCGTATCACTTACAGTCCTAGTGTTTGATCATAGCAACAGAAAGCAAATTAGGACAACGGCAAAAGATAAACCTGTAGTAATAAAAAGAAAGTCTGATTTAAACTTACAATTAACAGTTTGAGAGCCACATTTGATATTTTTGAGAATTTCTCATGGAATGATTAAGGGAAAAAGTTGACATTAAACAAGCATAAGACAGACAGATCTGGTAGCAGTCTAGCTAATGCTGACATCATCTCTAATTGCAAGCCCATTCCAAAATTCAGACTCCTGCTTTTGTCTTCCCCTGTCTACCCTCAGTTACATTTGAAGAAGTAAATTTTAAGTAAGTTGTATGTATTTATTAAGTGCATGTACAGGTACATCTTGAGGATGTACATTATGTTTCATATCTGCCCAAACAACCTAACTTAGTAGGGATAATACTATTCGGCCACATTGCATATACTAATAATGTTTCATAGGGATGATAAAATGTATATTTTTCTTTTTTTCCTTTGACTTTTAATTTAGCCATGTTTTTTGTCAAGGGAGTACAGACCAACTTTTGGAGTACAATGCATCTGTGAGGGTAGTTATCGTCTTGTTTCACTAATGTGTTGTGGAAGACACAAGGTATATTTTCTAGTTATTATCTCTGGGAGCTGGAGCCTACAATTCAAAGTTACAGAACACAAATGGAAATTAATCTTATTCTGTGCATTTTCTAGGCAACAGAGCATAATGGAAATATAGCTAAGTTAATTTACTATTACACAACTGCATAACACAGATTGAGTAATGTATAAGAAATAAACTATATTGTTGTTCTAGGAGCTAAGACACCCAAGTGCCTAGTGCTGGGACCTGGTGAAGATCTTCTTGTTGCATCACCTGGTGAGACAGAGAAAGTATGATATTTCATCTCTTTTCCTATTCTAATAGAGACACCAATGCCAATCTAAAGGCCCCACCCTTCTGGTCACAATAATCTCCCCCATTCTATCTCCAAATTTATGAATTTGATGATTAAATTGCCAGCACATTAACTTTTGAGTTTTCATTAATATTATTGAATTAAATCATAGCCCAAGAAAGCATATAAGGTCTGAAATACTAATAAAATGGTATAAAACCTCATTTTGATTTTTCATATACATGCTTACACCTTTTCAAATATTTTTAGTTGAAATAAAATTATATAATTTACCTCCTCCCTGTCCTCCTTCTAACCATTCCCAGGTACCCTTATTCTAACCCCTGTTATATCCCTTCATACTCTTAAGTTGATAGCTTCTTTTAATTATTATTATTACATATATGTATATGTGTACACAAATGTTTAAATGCAGCTTACTGGGTATTTTGTTGTGGTTTGCTTCATTTAATTCTTGAGAATATGGAATTCATAATATAATGTGGAATAAACTAACTTTTGGTATGGCCGAAATATCCAATATATTCAGTTTAAAAGAAAGAACGTTTCATGTGGGCTCATGACATCAGAGTTGCACACACCTGCTTTGCTCTACTGCTTCAGAGCTTGTGGTGAAGCATAACAACATGGCAGCAAGTGTAGGCTATAAAGTTGCTTACCTTATAGCACCCAGGAAACAAAGGGAGATAAGTGACCAAAGACCTAATATCTCTTGAAAGGGATACCACTGGAGACCTGACTTCCTCTATCTAGCCGCACCACTGAATGCTCACTCGACTGATGGCCAAGCACATAGTATATGAGCCTTAAAGAGACATTTAAGATCCAAATAGTCACAATGGGAGGTACACACATAAGTAACCCTAACCAAATGCTCTGAAAGAGGTAGTAGTAGTAATTGTGCCTGAAGGTGGCAAGATCAGAATGGCTTCTTAAAGCTGCTATTGTCAGAACTGTGCTGAGAACAATTCCCTGATTCCTAATACAAAAGCTTGTACCCATGCCTCCACACATTGCTTTCAAAATACAAGACATAATTCCGACTAATGTATGAATTAGTATGTCATACTGACTCAAGCATCATCTGGATACGATTTATTATAAAAACAGGATGTAAAGAATGGATTTATCATCCCTTTGATTCTTTGGAAGGTCCTTCAACAAGTCATTATTCTCATGTTTATCCTCATTTTTTACAATAAAAATATAAAAACAACAGGTTCTATAATGTGTTATTTATTTATTTATTTATTTATTTATTTATTTATTATTTATTTATTTATTTATTTGGTTTGGAATCTACTACATACTGAAAGCTGATTCTCCATAACACTTGGGCACATCTTAGATTAGATTTGTCTTACACTCCTTTTTTAACATTGTACCTGAGTAGTAAACATAGACAGATGCTACCCTCTGTACTAAAAGGTAGATTAATTTCCTAAACAGGGTCAGAAAGATATTATCTTTGAGAGCAAAGTTGGAGAATGTGCTAGCAAGCTCCTTCAGGGAACTGTAGAATCTTAAACTCAAGTTTTATCCAGGGTGGCATAACATCTTAGCAAGGGTGGGAACAACTAAATAAGCCCCTGCTTTGCTGACATGAGACCTGGGGACATTGGTCCCTGATGTCATGCCACCTGCTCTGTCAGGAGAAAATGTTCTTCCCTATGACCTGAAGATTTCCTATCTTCTGATAAAATCAGTGAGAGTAAGTCAGGCTCATTTATGAAATTGCAATTAAGGCAGACATCTTTGGCCTGTCACAATTTGTGAGTAACATTTTTCTATATAATAGAAAACTATGAGGTCTTTGCTTAAGGATATTCATGTATTGGTAGTACTCTGAAGTTTAAAAATTACCAGAACAGTAAAAAGCTGGTATTATTTGGGTTCAAGTGATAATTTTATTCTTGTTTGTTATCAAAATATATTCAGATGAAAAGTGAAGTATATTGCTTGTGTATTTCGGTCACAAAGTGAATGTGCCTCATCTATGTAAGTCTAGGCATTCACTCTCAGGACTCCATGATGAGCTCACGGGAGCCCTTTTGCATTTTACTTAGGATATGAGAACACCCAGAGACACTAGTGGGACCTTGAAATGAAACTAGGGATGGAATGATCATGTCACCTCCTGTGATTATCTGTTAGTCAATACACTCAACAGCAGAAGTTTTCTTAATCATAAAGGACATGTGAAAATCTGCTCTTTAGGAAGAAATAAAAATGGTGTTACTCATTTTATAGCCATTATTTTCCAGAGCTTGTCAATGTTAAATCTTTTTTTCTTTTTTTGATGCTCTGGTCATTTGGCACATAATTGTTGCCTAATTTATTGTACAGAAGCCAAGCTACTCAAATCACTACTTTTTTTATAATAATTATTATTGTAATTTTGAATATGTCACAGTAAAGTTTATAGCAGCAAAGCAAAGAAATTTTTCTTTAAGGGACTATTTTCAGACATCACTCAAGTATATCCTATGTCATAAAAAACAACAGAGACAAGACATGGCTCAAACCCAGATAAGCTGTGGCATATAAGTCACAGCCTTGTTTCACAACCTGGCCCAGCCATAGGGCTAGAGTAGATCACTCAAGTTACTAAAATGGTGGACAAGCTATATTCTGATCCAGAAACCACCATGGTCTTGAGGATTGAAGGCAGAACCCAGTGTGCTAGAGGCTGAGAAGATCCTAAACTGTTTTTTTTTAAATCTGAATGGTATTAAGTTTATTTATTAATTTTGAGTTATTGTTTTTAATATACTATCTTCCTATTCATGAATATAAACAAGAAACTTCTTTGCAGATGTTTACATGTGTTATCCTTTTTAAAAAGAAAATTTTATTCATTTTCCATACCCATCACAGGTCCCCCCTCTTCACTCCCCCACCCCTCCGGGCTCCCCCGCCTCATTCTTGTAGGAGGGAATGGCATATCCTAATCTCTTGTTTTACGGAATACTGCTGAAGATGAAGACTATTGTCTCACTGTGCAAGTAATATACTTCTGTGTCCAGGGAAGCACACAACTGTGAGATATCTCATTCATTCAAGTTAAGTGTTATTTGAAATGTTTTCAGTGGAGAAAGCATCTCTGAAAATGATAAGCAGATTTGCTCAAAGATCATGTGATGTCTTGATGTAGGGCCATTATGAAATACTTGCCCAAACTTTTCCCTATGAACTACAACAGATGTTGCCACCAATTCCTGGATTTCATGATGATAATGCTAATGAACCCATTTTTCCAAAATATAAATATTACGTCGCTCTCTTAGCATTAAGTGATTACTGTGATGGAGGTGAAAGTTTAAATTCTGTAGCAGGCAGAAACAGTCCTGTACTTTATTTAGCTCCTGCATAATTGTTCGGCGTCTCCCGTCTCCCTTTTTCTCTCTCTGACAAGCTTTCTGCATTCCAGCCATACTACATTGAGTTTTTAAAAACCTGCTGTTTCATACTGCTGTCTCCAAGCTGCTCTGTCTCCCTGGAAAGGTCATCTCTCCCTCTTACATTTCATTTCCCATCATCTTTTAAGCCACTGCTTAAAGATCTTTCATCCAGGAAAAGCAGCATGATGCAAATCCATTTTAAAACAGTTTTTAAATCATTGTACAAAATACATAAAATACCTCTTACAAGCAGTGTGACTGTTGATTTTCATTTTATCTTTCTTGAATAGTTTTACATTTCTAGAAAGGGCAGATTGTCTTATTATTTTTAAAGTGAAGATACATGCAATTCCCAAACTGGGGATAATCTTTCACCCAAAAATATAATAATGAGCCTCTGATCAGGCTTTAAAAGTTATTCTTTATAGAATAAATTTGTCAAACTTCAAAGGCATTCTTCATAAAAGATAATCCCATTGGCAACTTATACACCTTCAGAAACACATAAAGAATTGTAACTAAGCTGGTGATATCATCTGATCAACAATGCTGGAAAAGTCAGAATGTAGTGGGACAATTTTCTCAAAATTCCTAGAGAAAATGTCTGCTCAGTTAAAAATTAACAATGCAAACTGACTTTCAGAGATGAAAGCCAAGTAATAGTGGTTACAGCAAACATGTGAGATTAATCCTTGCTAAAGGAGGGTGTTAGGAAAATGGACCATAATCTGGAGAGGAATAGGAGTCAAATGAAAATCAGGAAGACTTTTTAATTTGAAACATATTTTTAACCAATAATTACAGAGTTCTTGATTTGAAAAGGTTTTACTTGTTTTGCAAATTTGAGTGGAGTTTGAACCTTAATGGAAATCATGAGTTTTTACAGTCCCATTTGAAATACTTCCAAATCAAAACTTAACCATAGGTATAATTTAAAGGTGCACCTCAGATCACACCAACCTTCATGATCTGAATTAAAGTGTAGAGTCACCAAACTTCTGAACACTAGATCCATGACATAAGACATGAGTCACTGAGGATCTTATCATGAGACCAAAAGACTCAAGAGATATCCTGGAATCAGTGCTAAATTAGGAACTGTAATTCTGGGAGTCATTGTGTGCTTTGAGATTGAAGAAAAAGATTTTATATTGCATTCATATTCTATGAAAATTTGAAAATTGTTAATTTACTTTTATCTATGTTGTAATCTATAGTCTTTTTATGAATTATAAAAAGCAATGAATCTCAGATATCATATGTTCATAGTTGTTGCATGGATCTGACAACTGCCCTCATATCCAGTGAGACTTCTGGTAGGACAGACAGGAAACTGAAAAGGGTTTAGAACCTGTCTAGTGAAAGTAATTGGACAAAGCTTGAGTATTCCTAGAAAAGAACTAGAAGAGAACAACTGGAGAAGAAACACTGAATAACCATTAGAATACACAACAGCAAAGGTCTAGGAAGTTAGATTGTAAAGAAACAAAGATGAACCAATGTGAGCAGAGTACTGGGCTGATGTGAAAGCTCGAAGACATGAAAATATTCAGCCGTTAGATAGAGGAACCAGATACTCTGGTTCTCTTACATTTGTTATGCACAATTCACAGCTTAAAAACTAATATGATTTGGGGGAGATCAGAATGTCTACACAATTGTTATTAGGACCATGATTCTTGAAGACTTGCTATTTATGTAGTAAGTTCATTTATTCTAATTTATTTTTGCTTGGAAAGCCCCAAACTAGTAGTCTGTATAATAGCAGAGAGAATGTACAGCACACACATAAATTAATTTA
This sequence comes from Peromyscus maniculatus bairdii, assembly GCF_049852395.1. Classification (NCBI taxonomy): domain Eukaryota; kingdom Metazoa; phylum Chordata; class Mammalia; order Rodentia; family Cricetidae; genus Peromyscus; species Peromyscus maniculatus. The sequence continues at coordinate 120,508,366 of NC_134857.1, forward strand.
ACTATCCTAATGATATATTCTCACCAATAAAACTGAAAGAATAGGAATAGGAAGAATATCCAAGTAAAGTAACTCTCAGAACGTACCTAAAATGCCCATAATGGTGCCAGTGCTATTCATCTACTAAGATTAAGAAAATCATGTCAAAATACAATCACAAAATATGGCAGCAAAAATTTGTGCATAATACTATAATGATAACATTCACTTTCCTTCAATTTTGAAGCCTGAAAGTATAGTCTTTGTTTCATAGTTGGTACACCTAGAATGTCTAGGATAATCATAATAAATAAATAAATAAATAAATAAATAAATAAATAAATAAATAAATAAACAGATAGATAGATAACTCTAAATATGTCAGAAAAACAAGAATAAGTGGAAAAACAGTCAAATAAAATTAATTTTAAAATGTTTGCCAAATAAATAAGGGTAAACAGAGACATAGAGCATATGTTGAAATAGCAAAATGATACAATATGAAGGTATATACAATCTGAACACACTTTGCTGTTAGTTCCAGCCCTATAAATACCAAATTATTTGCAACAAATGCCTTTTAAATAATACAAAAATGAAGAGGCAAATGGAAGTAGAAATATTATCAAATATAAAAAGAAATGTCATTATGTTAAATAGACTTATAAAAACTAAAGAGGCTCTTCCAGGGTATAGCATTCCTGCAATCCCATCACCTAAGAAGTTTAAGCAGGAGAATAATGAGGTATAAAGCAACATGTGCTCTACATAGAGGCCCTGTGTCTAAGGTGAGAAGTACCTCTAGTAATATTATTTAATGATAAAACACAGACAATCTTTGGTCACTAAACCAAAATTTATGGCAAAATAATGAGTTAGAAATAGTTCTAGAAATATATTGGCAAAGCAAATATAAACTCTGTCCACATCTTACTTCTTAGAGAAAAGCTTATATTACACTGGGGGCAATTATATTTCTTGTACATTCAAATAATGTATGTATTGACAAAACTCAAAGGAATCACTGATGAATCCAAGTTCATGATAGAAGGTATTACCATAGATCATTCCCTAATTGTTGTAACCATGCAAAAACAAGTGACTATTAAGGACATAAGGATCTAACATCTTTGACCAGCACAAATTATATGCTTAACACAATTGGCTCACATAAAACACCAAAGCCAGCAATCCATCTCAAAATCACATGAAACATTTATATTAAATAGTGTGTAATTGCTACAGAGTATGTGTCAGCATATTTCAAAGTATTGGCTTTATATGGATTACATTATCTGGCTAAAATGTAATAAAAAGAGTCATTAATAATAAGAAACAAAGCCACAGAAAATACAAAACTGGTATACCTAATAGCTTGTGTGTTAATGTAGTCACCACAGCAGAAAATGGCAAAAAACCTTTGGAATAGGCTGATAATGAGTATTATATATCAAAATGTGACAAACAGCTAAACGTCCCTTAGAGGACTAAGGACTTATATTAGAATAGAAGGAAACAAACTCAAATATTAAGCATTCTTCTTATGATATGGAGAAAAATCAAAATAAAGTGATGCTTGAATATTAAACCCAGATAAATTATATGTAACTTTCAAAATAATGGATGCAAGAAAAATACACTCTGAAAAGTAAAATTAAAAATTGAATACATTATATATTCTAGAAAGTAATCCTCCTCTTGGCCACTTGAAGCTGTTGAAGGATGTGCTGTCCTTTTCTTCAGTGTCCTTTTCTTCAGCTACTATTAAGTATCCTCATTCCATTAAACAACCTTCCATACATCCTTGGGCAAGAAACTCTAATTAAACTCTATGAACAACACACAGTAAGGCATGGAAATAGGAAGGGGATTAGTTAAGATTACAGTGGGCGTTAAAAGGTATATAGGGACAAATGCAGAGGAACTGAAATTTATTATATCAAGGTATGAAACTGACAGTTAATAAAAACTAAGTGAATAAAAGAAAAAATAAATTGCTCAAAAAGAATATAATTTAGTTACAAACAAAAAGAAATAAAAGGGAGGAGATATTGGCATGAAATATAGATATAAGAACAGCAAAGGACCTGCAAAATTTCTTAAGAGAAAATATCAGATACCTAGATGTAGGTAACAAAATATCAGGTACCAAAGATGGTAGGCTGAAGGCTACCTCTCTTTGAGTGGGTAGAGAGTTAGAATATGAAAAAAAAATAGATTATATTCTAAAGATATAGAGGAAGAGTTACACACAGAAAGGAAGCCAGTGGAGAATCTAACTTGTTAAAGGTGCATGCCTGCAATGACCTGAGTTTGATGCCTGGGCCCGTGATGGAAACAGAATCAACTCCCCAAAGTTGTCTGTTGAACTCCATGGAAATGTTATAAGCAGATGTTCACACACAAACTAATAAGAAATAATGTGGCTTTTGCAAACCTATGAGGGGGTGAGAGAATAGCTGAATTAAACAGAATAAGAGTGGTGATGCAAGGTATTTTGTGAAACCTCCTCAGCCAAGCATTGTCCTGGTCCCATGAAAGGAGCAGAAATTGCTTCCAAAGGAAAAGCAGACAAGTTGGGCAGTTCTGTATTCAGGGCGAGCTCACAGGCCTCACAATAACTAGAAAGAAACCCCACTCTTGGCATGTCACAACACTCGCAGTGCAGTGGAGGGAGGGATGACATCTTAGGATAGAACCTATTAGTAAAACCTAGATCCTATTATCAAGGAAATAGGGCAGGTCAGAGAGTCTCAGTGTTGCTTGCCATGGCAGCCAGATTAGGGTAATCTCTCAGGGAGCCTCAATGTTACTTGTAACAGCCCCGGTTGAGGCTAGACTCAGAGAAGCAGTTGTGAAAGCAGGCAGACTGAAAACTGACAATGAGCAGATGGCAGGAGGCCTATCTCTGATAGGGAAGTACACAAGGGGAGATAGGATCTCCCTCTGAAGCCAGGAGCATATGCCATCAAATTAGTATAATCTTTTAGTTTGATTCTCTGAACCTGGAGTCAGAAGGTAGAATAACTTCTCTCTAAAGTCATGTACCTTTTATAGATCTGAATTATACTTTGTAGTTGATACATGATATACAAAATACTTAACTAGATACTGCTATATAATATTTAAAGATACAGGAAAGGGAAACTAAGAAATTTAAGTGTAGTTTTTCTGTGTGTTTACCTAGGCAATATAGTAGATTGGAATCTTTTCTGCATACAGTTTAAATTGCTATCTGTACTTCCATAAAACACATATAACCTCTATATATTTCAGGTTTGTATGTCAATCTAAGATACTTGTGTAGTATAAACAAGATTATTCATTGTAGTTGTTTGAAGAAGAATGAACCATATGCTCATATATTTAAATGTAGGGATTCCCTGTTGGAACTGTTTTGGAAGAAATAGGAGGTGTGACCTTGTTGGAGATATGTCCCTTGAATTTCATTTAAAAACACTCATGCTATTTCTAGTTATTTCTCTCTGCCTCCTGCTTGTGGATCAGGATAGAAGCTCTCAGCTACTTCTCCAGCACCATGTCCAACTACCTGCTGCCTGCTCCATACCATGATGTGTAACAAGTCATTCTTTGGACCACTAGCTCCCAAACAATGACAAAGAGACTTATTAGTAGTTATGAAAGCTTGGTCTTAGCTTAGGTTTGTCTTAAACTAGCTCTTATAATTTAAATCAAGCCATTTATATTAATCTACATTCTGCCACATGGCTTGTTACCTCTGCCCCATACTATATATCTGACTTCCTCTGCATCTTGCTGTTGAATCACTACCTCTAAGATTCTTCCCCCAACTTCCTCTCTCTACCCAGCAGTCCCTGCCCATACTCTCCTACCTAGCTATTGGCTGTTTAGCTCTTCATTAAGCCAATCAGAAGGTGCCTTAGACAGATGAGGTAAAACAGAGACACATCTTTACATAGTGTGATCAAATAACCTGCAACAATGATGGTCATGGACTCAGCCTCTGAGCTATAAGCCCCAATATGCTCTTTTTTTTTTCTGTAAGTTGTTTTGATCATGGTGTCTTAACATAACAATGAAAATGTAACCAAGACAAAAATGTTGATGATAGTCAGCTTTTACCTCACTTAAAAATGCAAATACAATATCACCAAAGAATACTTTCTATTATTCTTCTGAGGTACATATGTACAAAGTTTCACATTGATGTTCTTATTTGTGACTGGAAATTATAGAAGTGTTTCAAATGACACCTGGTCATATCTTTAAAATCTTTGCTATTTTAATTGACTGACATTAATTAAAATACATATTAATATGTTTATTAATTAAATTAGCCCGGCATCACTAAATAATAAATTGAAACAACTCAGAATAGCATAAATATAATTAAAAACCATGTACATATGAATCTTTACTTATAGTTAAATATTACTGCTATGACTGTAAGTTGCCACATTGTGTAAAGTTCTTGACTAATTAATGAGTCATAGTCATTAACCCAGGAATACTCTCTTTGATATACTAAATTGGTGTGTTGCTGAAATATTTTTGATATAATAGAATCTAAATGTAAACATGAGTGACTAGTCCACAAGGTCACTGCTCTCAATTCTGTTACTTTCATTTGTAAGAGTGGGTTATTTAGTAAAAATGTTTGTAATGTTGTCTTAGTCTATTCAGAAGATTATTCTATGTACTCACCCTCAGCACATCGTGCTCCTTCCCACATTGGTGAGCAAGACATGAGATTCACTCTCCTCAGCTGTCAGTCTTTTAGTAAAGACAGATGACTCTGACTCCAGAGGGTAATAAATGATTATTTGAAAAGTAAGTAGGAAGTGTGGCTGAAGTTGAAGAATCTAGTATTCAAGTCATAGAGGAAGGCTCCCTTGATGATATTTTAAGTTCTGAGAATTAACAATTCCCAGGCAGAGGGAACAGCTGGTACAAAAGCCCTGGGAAATATCAGATATAATCATTTCTGAAAGACCCAAATAGCACTCTGTAGCTAGAGTAAAAACAAGACAAGAACAGTGGAGACAGGCAGCAGATATGGTGGATTAGTGTGAAGAAATAGATCCCATTCCTCACTGTGTACCTCAGAAACATTCCCTGTATCATAACAATATTTAGAACTTGAGCATAAGAGAGGAACCCCAAAATTAGAGACAAAAGGACCAGTTAGACTGGGGTGAACACAGGAAGTAATCAGTGAAGCCAAGAAGATATTGATGAAAAAGGAGGGAGTAGTCAGCTGTACCAAACATTCAAGGTGCAAGAACAAGGAAGAGGCACCTTGGTGATTTTGAAAATCAGATCTCAGCCAGAAAAGAGAAAAGCAAGGATGAAAAGGGGGTGGGAGAGAGATATTGGAAAGAGCTTGGACTAACAGATTAAAATCCTAATGAAACCTTGAAACATGATGTAACAAGAGTTCTTAGTAACAGCTGGAGAAAATAGAAATATTCAGAGATGTCACAGTGATGATAGATATTTAATAATATTGAACCTAAAGTTTGGGGAAGAATGACAGTTAGGAAGAATGAGGAATCATTAAACATTTGTTGTCTGAGTGCTACTTCATGGTTTTCTGTGGAATAAATCATAATACATGTAAGCAAAGACCACCAGCCAGGCTATCCACTCACAATACCTTGGTTTCCTAGCACCGAGCCCTCCTCACTCCTCCTCAGCTACTCTAATGGCTGTCCTTTTCCACCTAGACCCCTCACAATTTGCCTCTGCTTGCGTCACAGTCCTAGGCAGCCATTTGTTCTTTGTTTCTGACTTCTTCCGGACTTGGTTACGTTTCACAGCAAAGGGTGGACGGACAGTCTGGATCTTGGGAAGAAGGCAGTGTGTCTGGAGATGTGATGGGGAAGGTGAGGACTTTCTGGTGGGGGAAGATCTGGGTGCTGAGATACAAGGGCCTTTATGTTCTCCCTCTGATGGACAGGAACAAGGTCTAACTTCTGTGTGTAGATTCTGCTGGTGATGGTGAAGCAGAATCTGCCAACACCCAGCTTTGTGGCAGGTATAAGAAAGCAGCAGTGGCCAACACACTGACAGTCATCTTTCAGGGGTTTCTCTTCCATTCCTTTAGGGAGTTATTTCCTACACTTACTTGATCTAATCACCTTCATGTTGCAGCTTTAAATAAAGATTAGATTTATGACAGGATTCTGAAAGCAGCCTGGAGGCCAGCTTCAGAGACAAGGGGATCATAAAATCTCCTGTGGCACTATCAGTCAGAGGGTCTCCTGTTTTCTCTCTCTCTCTCTCTCTCTCTCTCTCTCTCTCTCTCTCTCTCTCTCTCTCTCTCTCTCTCTCTCTCTCTCTCTCTTCTCTGCCTCCTCACCCTCCCTCCCTCTTCTTCCCTGTAGCCCTCTTGCATCCCTCCCTCATTCTCTGTGTATGTATTTGCACACATGCTTGCACAAGCACATAGAGGCCAGAAGTCGATGTCAGGAGCCTTCCTCTATTGTTCTCTACCTTACATTTTGAGATAGGCTCTCACTACATGGAGAGCTCACTTATTTAGCTATACTGGATGGCCTCGAGGCCCTTGGGACCACCCTGTCTCTGTCTCTTTAGTGTCCTAATTACAACACAGAGGCTTAGCAGCTAGCTTGTGCTTAGATGGATTCTTGGGATCTGAACTCAGGTTATCATGTTTACTAGCCAGAATTTCTTTAACTAAGACCTCTCCCCAGATCCTGGGCTGGATTTTCTTATGCTGGGGTGTGCCTTGGAGGATTATTGTATGTGTATTTTTCACTCAAGTTTTCAAGTTATCTCCCCAATCCTATCACTAACTTGGGCTCTTGTTGGGGGAGGGCAGCAGTGTTTGGCAGGATGGTATATTTCTTCCCTGATGGGATTGTTATTCCTTTCTTTGCCCTTCTTATTCTTGCTCCTGTGGCTGTGATCAAATGGAGAGGGAGCCTGTACTTATGCTGCCAGTAGATTATTGGAGGCATTGTCCTTGTACTTGGAACAGGGGGTGTTTCTAACTGGGAGCAGCAGTAGCATTTTATACTGATAGAGAGCATTGAAATTCCTAGAATCTGTGCTGTGTGGATATGTGTGCAGGTGGCATTTTACTGCAGCATTTAATATGATGAGGTTTTAGTACCTTTATAATGTGATGATCCTAAGGAAGATGTTTTAAGCAAAAGATAAGCTTCAGTCTCAGCCAATGCACCTCAGTATTTACTCAGGTTGAGTTATGTTATTTCTCTGGGTGTTCATGTAGTCACAGTGCTCTTGGAACCTCTATTAATGAAGTCCTGCAGCCAGCTGTTTACTTACACAGGCCTCTAAACCCTTTTGCCTGGGAATGTGCTTAGGAAAGCAACTGGTGCTGAGGCAGGTCTCTTAGGACTGAGAAAAAACTGGTTTAATCTCTTCCAGTCTCTGTCTCTGTCTCTGTCTCTGTCTCTGTCTCTCTCTCTCTCTCACATGTCTCTCTCTCTCTCTCTCCCTCTCCCTCTCCCTCTCCCCCTCCCCCTCCCCCTCCCCCTCCCCCTCCCCCTCCCCCCCCCCCCTCTCTCTCTCTCTCTCTCTCTCTCTCTGAATGTTGTCCAAAGACTAAGGGCCCCTTCATTCCCTAGGAGTCTGGGAGCTTTTTAAAATTGTTGAATCTTAAGCTTCACCCCAGACACAATATATTTTGATGAGATTCCAACTTTGTCACCTGCCTATTAAATTACAGGAAGACTTAACTTGGAGGAAGAAGTAACACATCGAGCTTTCCTGTCTTTCCCTTAGCATAACCAAACACCCTCGCCCCTTTTAAATCTTATTCTTCTCCCTAGTCTCTTCCCAGTGTCACGTCATCCTTCTCTTCAGAAGTCTGCCCTTAGTTGTCCATGACTCTACTTTGTTTTGTTTTTTCCTAAAGAGATAAGAGAGCCAAGGGGCAAGCAGAAGGTCGACTGCGTTATATGAACTACATGTTGATGTCTTTAAGGTTGCACTTCATGTTCACATAAGTCATTAAGAAACCATGTCATGCTGATTCCAACAATAACAGCTTCCCTGGCCCTTCTTTTTGGCTATGATCTGTAGAGAAAGAAATTAAAAAAAATAGAATGAGTTGATATGTATACATTCAGTGGCTTTTAAACCTTAATGCATGACAGCTGATATGTTTCAAAATACTCCCACCTGAAGATTTATAATCTGAATCATTAATAGAGTGTCCCCATATTGGTGTGATGTTGGGACCAGAAGATAAGGGTCATGTGGAATGAATTTCATATTGTGATGGAGCATTGTTTGATTGTTTCTGTGTCTGTTTAGATTTTTTTAACTTTTTGTATGATTTTACATTTTCAGTATTTTATAAATAAGGAGTTGTTAAAGCTCTTATTCATCTGTTATTAAAGCTGATAAATTATTTAGGTTCTTGATAATTAAACTAGAATTTTTAAATGTAATTGTTCTTATTGATTCTTTGGGAATTCCACATCATGAACCTCAGTTCCACTCATTTCCCAGTTCTTTCATATCTGCCCTTCACCCTTGCAGCATGTCCCCCGACAAAGAAAATAAAACAATAAAATAAAGATATTAATTAAAAAGAAACAAAAACACTTCACTCTTCTGTCTTCCCTGCATCTCAATCACTTCTTCGTTACTCTTAGTGGCAATGAGAACTGCCGTGTGTCATGTAGTATACCCTTTTGTCCAAACAGCTTTATCTGCAAATGTTCATTGTAATGAGTTGTCTGTCTGTTTCAAGGCCTCTGGCTTTTAGTATACCATCAATACTGAACGCTCCCTGAAACTCCACTTAGATATCCTGTTTCCCCAAGTAATGAAGATCCTGTGGCAATGGTTCTTCAGGACCAGTTTCTTCACACACAAGTCATAGATAAGGAAGATGTTGGGGTGGGCCAACACAAAACACTAGATGTAGGCCTGGATGGTAGCTGAGTTGATCAATCTGGGCCTCATCAGGGACCACCCCTCCTCAGATGAGTGTAGGGCCAGCTCTCCCATGAGTGGTGGGACCAGCTCTTCAAGGGCCTTGCAGGTTTCAGGGCCAGCTCTACTGCTGCAGCTGCCAGTGAGGGGCGGAGTCAAATCTCCCAGGGCTAGCCCAGGGCATGGCTGGCTCAGCAAAGCCCTCAGATTTGTACAGTGCAGAGTATCTTCAAAGTATGGAATAGCATGATTGCAGCACATAGCTGTATATAAAAAAAACAATATTTAAATGTGCATTATTTTTATTTTATTTTTATCACTGTTCTGCTGTGGGATGATGCTTTTGTACACCAGTTTAATAAAACTCTGAGTGGCCCATAGCCAGGCAAGAAGTATAGGTTGAGCATGCAGAATAGGAGAATTCTGGGAAGGAGAAGAACAGAGTCAGGAGTCACCAGCCAGACACAGAGGAAGCAAGATGACAAGGCAGAACTGAGAAAAGGTACCAAGCCATGTGGCTAAACATAGGTAAGAATTATGGGTTAATTTAAGTGTAAGAGCTAGTCACTGATAAGCCTAAGATAATGGCTGAGCAGTTATAATTAATATAAGCTCCTGAGTGATTATTTTATAAGCAGCTTCAGGGCTGTGGGTGAGAGAGATTTGTCCACATCGTGGGCCAGGCAGGACATAGGAAAACTTCCAACTACACTGTTCTTTTATCTTAATCTTTATAGAAATCAAGAGGTGTTATTTCCAATATTAAAAATATTCTTATTTTCATTTGCTTAGTTAAAATAAATGACAGTAAAATTGTCAGTTGGTTAAAGACAAAGTTCAATTAAAATGTATAATCAATAAAACATATGAATTAATAACAAACTGAAACTCAAATATATTTGTATCCCAATTTTAAAACAGAATCATTTAATGTATTTGTATTTCACTTAGTCACTAATATCTCTCTTCAGTTCAGTTTAATTATTGTTAATTTACATTTGAAAGGACTATGTATTTTGCTAATTTTAAAAACATCATTTTAAAATTATTTTTGTTTTTATTTCATAAGTTATTAATACATTAGTATATTTTCTTGTAATAAAAATATTAACTACCTATGTTCTATGTTCCATTTCAATGGTTACTAATGATGTTTGACAAATTATACTTTGAATTTTTTAACTTACCATGCTAAAGTTTCATATGTGGTCATTCATTCTGTGTGTTTGTGCTGTGGGATGTCTTCCTGTATGCTGTGAATATATATTGTTCCTATTGGCTAATGAATAAGCTGCTTTGGCCTATGGCAAGGCAACTTGGAGGTAGGTATGAAAGAAGAAAGACAGGAAGAGAAAGGTGGAATCTGAAGAGACACTAGCAGCCACCAAAGGAGACCAGTAAGCCATAGAACATGTGGCAAAACATAGATTAATAGAAATAGGTTAATTTAAGATATAAGAGCTAGCCGGGCGGTGGTGGCGCACGCCTTTAATCCCAGCACTCGGGAGGCAGAGGCAGACGGATCTTTGTGAGTTCGAGGCCAGCCTGGGCTACCAAGTGAGTTCCAGGAAAGGCGCAAAGCTACACAGAGAAACCCTGTCTCGAAAAAACCAAAAAAAAAAAAAAAAAAAAAAAGATATAAGAGCTAGCTAGCAAGAGGCTTTCCATAGGCCATACAGTTTGTAGATAATATTAAGCCCCTTGGTGATTATTTTATAAGTGGCTGCAAGATATGGGTGGAAGAGATTTATCCCAACCACAAGGCCAGGCAGGACAGGAGAAACTTCTAGATACATGTTTGGGTTTGGGGAACTATGTGGAGGTCCCCCATCATTAATTTCACATTAATAATAATCTAATTTCCCTGTCATACATACCAAGGACAGAAGACACACAGTGTATGTTATTCTTTAAGGACTTCAGTCCAGCTGAAGTTCACTTGATATGTGACCTAGATTTACTCTTCAAAGTACACTGAAGTTATCCCAATTATTTTTTAAAAATCCACTGATACATGAATTTCATTTTACACCAAAGTAATTCATTCAATAGTTTTAAGATTTTGTCCTATTTCATTCTACTTATTTTGTTCAGTCTAGAGATAGAAATGAATTATGAAATTTGGTGCCTGGTAGAAATTTCCCTTGACAATGTAATTCTGTCTTTAAGCTTTTGTCAAATTTTAAAGTTAATTTTCTTATTAAATATGAACATAAAAACTGTCAAAATTTTTAGGAAATTGATTTTACTCCTTGATTTTATTGTATATGAAACATGTTCCATGTAGTAGTCTACCTTCTTACCTGGCATTATGCTATAACTAAATCTACTTTGTGTCTGTTAAAACCTTTATCGGACTTACATATGCTTTATCTTTTACCTTCAGTTCTCTCTTCACATCCATTTTAAAGCCTCAGTATCTGGAAATTCAGATATATTGCTGAAGGAGCCTCAGGCTAAAGTGGCTTTGCCCAGTCCTAGGGCACTTTTCATACTAATAGAAGATATAAATTCAAGCTCACAGACAATCAAATGAAAGGAAAATGGAAACTAAAGATTTCACATCATAAATTTGCTGATTGCATGATACAATCCCCTTAAATTAAACAGAGAGACAAAGTCTCCTGGTGCTCTGTGTGTTTGTTTTGTGGTTGTCTAACCAGAATCCATCTTCCTAAGGAGGCTGATCTGTCATGGAGCTGCCTGACATTAAGATTGACATATCCATGTTCTTTTGTGATTCATTTTGTGACTTGGTGGTAGTCCACTTTAATCTTTTTTTGACATCTGAAAACAATAAATAGCCATTACTGATCTTAAGAGAAGAGGAAATGTCCTCCTGATGCTGTCAGCATTTCTGAAACATTTAACCCAGAAGCTGATGTGGAGATGATAAATGTCATCATCATTCCTGGCCAACCAAGCAGAAGAAAGAGCCAAGGCATAGAAGACTCTTTAGTCCTTCTTTAAGTTTGTTTTCCTTATTTATTTATTTATTTATTTATTTATTTATTTATTTATTTATTTATTTATTTATTTTGAGACAGGGTTTCTCTGTGTAGCTTTTTGCCTTTCCTGGAACTCATTCTGCAGACCAGACTGGCCTTGAACGCACAGGGGTCCACCTGCGTCTGCCTCCCAAGTGCTGGGATTAAAGGCATGCGCCACCTGAGTCCATGTTGGTGGTATAGAGACATGCCATAACTGGAGCCATGTACATCTGAGTGGCTTGTGCTGCTACCAGATGCCTTGGTGATGTCTGGGTCAGAGCTGAAGCTGAGGGCCATGTCTAGGTTCATAGCAAGGGTTTGTGTTGATGTCTGAGGTTCCTGTTACCATCAAAGACATATGGATGTCCAAGATCTGGGGCATGGTAGTGTCTAAGGACCACACTGCTGCTAGAGCCATGCTGATCTGAGTGTCCTTCGATGTCACCTGGGACAATGGTGACATCTACACCCAGCTGCTGTGGAGGACCATGTCTGGGTTCTTCGTTCCACTACAACCTGAGTCTGTGTTGCCACCAAAGATTGCATGGAAGCTCAGGGTCAGCACTGCAACCCATGGCCTTGTTGATGTCCAGAGGCAATTTGATCTGAGTGGTCTGTGTTTCCACCTGGAGTCAGGATGTTGTCTGGGCCCCAGTTGCTGCCAAAGGTCCATGGTCCTGCTGCAGCTGGGGTCTGTGTTGATATCTGTGGCCCGTGTTGCCTCAGGGGGCCATGGGAACCATGAGTGATGGAATCTCGGGGCCATGCTAAGCTGGCCCTGGCCTTTCACATGGCCCTGACTCTCAATAGATGCTGCAGCAAAAGAGCTTGCCCTGACTCTCATGGCAAAGGACCTCCTCACCCTAGCCCTCCACCCCCATATTCAGGAAGATGGTCTAACCTCTCACCACTGGTGGAGGAGAGCTGACCCTATGGCATGAGCTCTGCTCCTTGCCTAAATGCCTTGGCTCTCATGACCTATATTGACCAGTTCCACTACCACCCAGGTCCGCAGCTGGGCCTGGAGTTGGCCCACCCTAACATCTACCCCATCTAGGACCTGCTGGAGCTCATGAAGAGACTGGTCTTGTGATATGATAACTGCAGGATCTCCATGACTTGGGGTGGCCTGGGAATCATTGAGAGGCATTTCCATGAGGATCTAGGAATGACTGAATGCTGAGCTAAAAGACTTAATGCATGAAGTGACAGCACACAGTGGACAATAAAACAAAGTGAAATATGTGTCATCACAAAGAGGTTTAGATTTCTTACAATCTTAGCAGATAGAAAATGTTTTCCTAGTTCCCCTTCATGGATGCTTAAAGATTTTCTTACACCTAGATTTATTTAAGTATTTAAGTAGCTAGTATTCACAAATAATTACAATATACTTCAGAAAAATAAAACCTTTCAGCAACAAACTCTCTGTGTCTATACTTTATATAAATACTCCAAAGAACCACTTTATTTTAAATTTACATCTATATTTTCATTTTGTCTTATATATAATGTTGAGGTTTATATTCCAAAATAAACATATCCTAGCTGCATGTTATTGACATTTCCTATATTTAGTATCTTTGGGTCAGAAGGTGTTTCTTGCATATCTCCACAGTGCCCATACTGACCAGCTTCAGTGTGCTTCTTCATTGAAATCATGAACTTACTAAACCTACTTTCAAGAGATAAAGAACACACGACCCCCAAACATTTGGTTTGAATATCTAAACCGGCACATCCAAACTAAGGCAGTACAAAATGAATAAGATCTTACAAAATGAGGCTTTCATGTAGCACACACAGCCTTACAAATAGATTTTAAATTGATTGCAAAAGCAGAGAAAGGAGTCTAGCATGGGGTTAGAGTATTACTGAAAACCTTAAGGCTGAGTGAAGGTCACAGTGGCTAGGTCAGGGCTTTCATGATTGAGTTGCCACCAACTACCAGCAGTACCACCAAGGTGTAATGGACATGCTGTGGTGTGCCACAGAACGGGAGGAGAGTGGTAGAGGTTTAAAGATTCTAGTGATCAAGTATTAGAAATGAAACAAGTCTGTATTAATATTCTTAGTATTCTTTGCTTGCATGAATTTAATGTGTTCATTTTGTAAGTAAAAGATCATTTTAGTATGTCAAGAACAAGGTAAAGTTGTTATTAACATTTCAGTGTGATATCTATGTTTAAGTATGGTAAGGGATTTTATGTGTTCTTTATTCTATTACCAAGGCATCTGTGTACCTGTTTGAAGTTCATTTTCAGCAACAATCTGAACTCAAGACATGGAGCTATATGTAAAAATTTCCCAAAATATTTCAGCTTTTTCTAATTTAGTTTGTTTCTTAGTTTAGTAAACATGTTACGGTACCATTCATATCAAATTTCCTACATGAGATGTGTCTTTGTTTATGTCCACCATCATCTAAAAGATAAACATATTAAATGCACAACTCTCTATGATAACTGCTATTTCAAGGAACTCATTCTTTAGCTTAAATATGAGCAAGTGACAACTGAAAACTAAAACATATAACAATAAATTTCAGTGAAATTTTATATGAACTAAAATTTTTACTTACCAAACAAAAAATTACACTCTGTATTGTGGTGGTAATCTAATTGTACTGAAATTTGATTTTGATTGTATGTTAATAAATAAAGTTGCCCGGGGGTCAAAGCTATTAGAGCCATAGCAAGAGTGTGGCGGTGGTGGCACACGCCTTTAATCCCATAGATCTCTGTGTGTTCAGGGATACAGCCAGCATTGGAGACATATGCCTTTAAGACTTAGGGGGCTGTACATTCAGACAGTGACGAGGCAGTCACGTGTTTGGGTTTACAACCAATGAGAAGGCAGAACAAAATACTATAAATAGACGAACAGACAGGAAATAGGTCTCTTTCGGGAAGCTGGGACACCGCAGGCGGAAGGGTGAGATTTTAGCTCTGAGCTCTGACCTCTCGGCTTTCTCTTTTACATTGTTTCTGTGTTTCTTATTTAATAAGACAGTTGGTTACATCAATACTGTATATTTTAAAATAAATTAGAATTCAAAGTAGTTTTATTGAGTAATAGATTTGAAAAACCTTAAGCTCAATTTATATCTTTACAAATCTTAGGTGATTGATTATGTTGTAGCTACTACTACTGTAAGGGCAAAGACAATGTCTGAGGTGATCTTAAAATTTATATTGTAGACATACACCTGAAATGACCTGTTGTCCTTTTTTTTAAAAAAAAAAAAATTGTTGCTACCTTTTAAGCCAAGGCTATCCAAAATAGCAACTGCAAGCCTGCTACTACCAGCAGCAGTTAGGCTGCAAGTACCATAGTTGCCAAGAGGGAATTCTGTTACCTCAGGCACTGACTCTTTCAAAACTACAAAGGAAGCTTATCAAAATCTCTATCCCTCTAAAGAACTCAAGATACAAAGGTTAAGGCAGAATTCTGCTCCTCAGAGAGGCTGAATAGCAAGTAGCTCACCTCCTTTCCTTGCTTGCATCCTCCAAAAAGCTCTCCTGGTTCTCCTCAGCCCTCCTGATTCTCCTCACCCCTCCTTTAAAGCCCATCTCCACATGAATCCTCCCTAACACTTCCTGTCAGCTAGTTGCTGACTCAGCCTCCTGACCTGAGATGAATTTTATTTAATCACACGCATCTTTGCATCATTAAACAAATGTTCCAGATCATAAACAAAGGTAACACACCTTAAAATAATATTCTACAACAATGACCATGTGTATTGGGGTCCAAGAGTGCCATGGGCCAAACTTAAAAAAAGATTTTTCAAATTAACTTCAACATAGGACACATTGAAGAAAGATAATAAGCAATATTAATCTGGCTTATGTTACCCATATAATTTAGTGGATTAAGTAGAGTATAGATAGGTGATAGATAGATAGATAGATAGATAGATAGATAGATAGATAGATCAATAGATGCTAAATGATAGCAGAGCAAACAAATAATTTAATTGTTGAGAGCTAGGAAACAAATGTTTTGGGATGGAGAGAATTTATTTTTAAAGGAAATTATTAAAGTCCTCAGGCATATTTTTAAATAAAAATACTTATTCAATAATTTCAAAATTTCATTTGAATTCCCCAAATAATGCTCCCTCTTATTGTACACACTCAGTACAGACCTCATCTGCTGCCTCTTTTCTTTGGTTTCACTGGATTCTAGATATTATTTTGGAGCTCTTTAATACACATAAGCAAGATACCTTTCATCTTCTGTCCTCAGGAAGAAATGACTTAGCTGAAATATACCCAACATGTATACTAATATATTATTCTTTTAGTAATTATATAAGATGCATGCTGTAAATATGAACTGAAGATAAAAAGGATATAGATATAACATTTACCTGACACTGTAAACTGCAGAATAAATGGTAAATAGTTTGTTGCTTTTCTATAAATCAGATGACCTAAAAGGCCTAAGGGATGGACAAAGCAACATCTTTTCCCTGTGAATGTCACATAGATGTGATTGTTTTTTATAGCCAACTGATGCAACATCTTTACAGTAGGCTTAGGGTAATATATTTATCATCAATATAGAAATGCAGAAAAATCCATACCGTGTTACCAGAAGTCGTAAATGGTTGACCAAGGTTGACCAGATAAAAGAAATAATTCAATCACTTAAGTACAAACTATGAATCAATATAGTGTGAATTTTTGAATTACAGTATATACTGATAATAACTGAGTTTCATAAGACCACTGATGTTTTCAAGTAGGCAAATATAAGAGCATGTTACCTTAAAAATATGAATAGCTCCCAAACTGAAGTCTCACATCTCTAATTGCTTACCACAAACCAACATTTACATAATTGTAATGATCACTTCACATTTGTAAATACACATTGTTTCCAAATAAGCATGCAATTGCATGTTTCTGTTGATTCTTTATTGGTACTTTTCAACTACATTCAATGTTAATTATGGGTTTAAGTAAAAAATTTGGCCACTATAAAACTTTTTGAAATACAATAGTAAAATTTCCAAATTAACATTTTTCTCTCTTAAATATTCCTTGATAATTACATTTCCTAATAAAGAAAATTTTTCTTCAATATAATTGACTTTTAGTAACATTCAAATGAAGAATATTTTTGGAGAGACTAACTCTGGAAACTGTTGTTGAGAAGTTTTATATGGCTTATTCCACATTTATTACAGAATTTCTACACATTCTCTCCCTACAAGATTTAGTCTTAATGGATTGTGTGTTTGTAGCAGTTTACCCATTTTTATCAAAGTATCCATTTTTCTGGCATAATAATTTTCTATAGAATTTTCATACTGTTACATGATTTAAAATGATTCCAAACATGGGCATAGGCTGCCATGTGAATAATATGCATTTTGCTATATATCTAGAGAATGTGCAACCTCATCAGGCACCAGATGTGAGAATGTGAGAAATTCCTGTCCTTTTTCAGGATACTCACGTTATCTTACCAGACCCCAGTCACAGTTACCGAGATCAACTACTGAACTTCAAAATCTGCATAATCTCCAAAGTTCGGGAAATGTATCAAACGTTGAACAAAGCAGAGCTTCAGTCTGTGAGCAACTTCTGTGAACACCCAGAGCCTACTAGTACTTACAGATTTGGAGCTACTCTTTGGAGTTCTGTTCACAGTGACTGACTCTGCCCTTGTTTCTTGTATTAGTTCCAGAAACCTTGCCTGTAATGTCTGCTCTCTATTCTGGTCTCCACACTAGCTTCTACTGAGAACTAACCCTGATATAAATGTCTACCTTTTTTTTTTTTCAAAATTCAAAGAGTCTACTTATTAGGAAGGAGTTGTTGGTGCTGTTAGCATTCAGACATTATGCTGGCCCACCCCCAGGGTTCTTACCTGCACCCACTAAAAGCACCCGCTGTGTACATGCACTTGCTAACATTCAGGCAGATACCTGGCCAGTCCAGGGTCCTACGGCCGCTGTATCACTATTAAGTCAATGCTCATGTGCTATGTCACCACGTAGTCTCTGCACAAGCTTCTGACTGCATAGTCTCTGTGCCCATGCACTAAGCCCCCTTTAAAAGCGAGTTCTGTCCATTCATCTCTTTCCCGCTGTTCCTCCCCAGAGGAAGATCTCTATAACTTTCCACTTCCCTTTTCCCAATAAAACCGACACTACTAGACTATAACCTGTGCTATATCAAAGATGACAAGATCAGAGATGGATGATGAAGTGGGGATCCTCAGCTGGAACACTTCTCGACCACAATGAGGACAGCAGAATTCAAGATTCTCCTTCAGTTCCTGAAAAACCTGCTCCATGTCAGCCTTCCAAAAGGCCTGTCTTGCCAGGCTTCAAGCCTGCAAGCCACTGAGCACAAGGCCCTCATCCCATCCAGGTTCCACCCACAGTGGAGTTCTTCATAGAGCCTCATGGCACCAGCGGTTGGCCAGGACCATTTGGGTCAATGAAGTTCCATCAAGAGGTCTAAGCTGTGTGGACAAATGCTCATATTCTGGCCTGGTAGGCGGCTCCTGGGTAGGAGGGAAAGAAAAAACTATTTTAATTTTAGTTGAATTTTACTTTTTACAGAAGAGATTCCATCCTATTGAGCAACTGAACTGTCACACTTTTGGAAGTCACTCACTGTGCAGTTAAGGCATACATGTAGAGAGTATACTCTCTGTGAGGCTCGCTCAAGTTATTGTCTACTTCAATATTGTTAGCCCCCTAAACTTCCTTGTATGGCAGTTAAGTGTGTGGGTGTGGTTTGTGAAAGCATACCTTAACGCGTCCTTATCACAACCATATAAAACACAGATGACTCATTTTTATTTCTGTGGATTAGTAAAATTGCATAAGTATGACAACAAAATCACTATTAAGATTATAATAAACTAATACTTTCTGTACAGCAAAGGAAACATTACACAGAGTTGAATGGCAACTTGCACTAAGAGAGGAAATATATGTGTACACCATGTGTCGATTAAGGGGTTAATCTCTTAGATATGTGGCAAACTGCTATAACTCAAAAGAAAATAAACCACCTAACAACCTGATTTTTAAAAAGCCAAAGTATTATATCTCCAAAGAAGCCATAGAAAAGACCAACAGGTATGTGCAAAAATATTCATTATCAGTTGTGTCTGGGGAAATGTAAATCAAAACCACAATAAGATTCATCCTCACACTCGTCAGGATGGCTATTATCAGAAAAAGATAGATGACAAAAAGTGTTAGTAAAATATTCAAAGAAATTGAAATCTTTGCAAACTACTGATGGACTTGTGAAATGATATAGCTACTGTGGAAAAACAGAATTGAGGTTTCTAAACATATGAAAATAGAATTACTCTATAATTTGCAATTGCACCTGTGAGAATTTATCCAAAAGATTGAATCAAGATCTCAGATGGGATTATTGTAGCACTACTAGTCACAATATTCAAGATGTGCAAACATCTCTATGTTCTAGTTTACGGAAGATGCCTAAAATGGAACAATGTATAGGGGAGAACTGGGAAACATTAGCAAAGTAAGAGATTCTACACAATGTGGCAGCATGGGTGAAACTGGGAGATACTATTCTAGAAAGAATAAATCACCTTCACTTAGATAATATTAATAATCTCTACAAATCTGATAGGGCAACATTGTCACTGGAGTCAATTAACATGTATCATATACCTAGAAGTTTTTGACAGGAATGTTCTCATGGGATGTTTTCCTACTACAATAAAATATTTTTTAATGAAAGATATAAAGCTATTACTTGAAGCTTAGTTCTTATATATTCATCCATAAGTTACATTTATCTTTAAAATCTTCAATCTGAACATACATTTTCCCCAGGAGCTAAGATAGGAAATTATAGACTTTTTCTTGCACATTACACTTCATTTAACTTTCAGGTCTGCCTCTTTAAAGAAATAGTGATAAAGCACTGCATAGAAAAGAAGAATTGGTGAAGAAAAGGTGAAAATTGGTTGCCTGGGGCATGTGGGAGGATCCAGCTTTCCTGTCACAGTGATGAAATGCTTTGGAGCTGCACACATGTGGAGGCTGCACAGCATGGTGACTGTAGCAAATCTCCTTCCCTTTTCTGCTCTTAAGTGGTTAATTTTATAGCTATCTGAATTTCATCTAATATCAGCAATTATTTTTAAGTGAAAAAAATGTAATCTTATTCTAGAATTTTCCTCCATTATAAGAACTTTCATTTTAGAAAAAATATTTTCAACAATTACCTTTGAATGTGACTTATGTGGTTTTCTAATATTTTCATATATTTATGTAAGTTGAGCAGACTTTTCTTCCAAATTCTTTTTTGTTACTAATTGCAACTTCTAGGACATATAATGAAAGAAGTTGATAACATTGGACTCGTGATGACTGCATCTTTATGTGCATGCATACGTGTATGGAGGTCAGTGGACAATGTCAAATGTGCTCAAATATTCTCCACCTTAGATTTTGGATTGAATTTCTCACTGATCTTAAACTCACTGATTCAGCAGGACTGGCCGGCCAGTAACCCCAAGGATTTTCTCCACTTTCTCCACTTCCCCAGTGCTGGGATTACAGGTGTGTACCAATAAACCTGGCTTTTTGTGGAGTTCTAGGGAATCCCAAATCATGCTTGTTCAGTAAGCACATTACTGACTGAGCTTTCTCCCAAGCCCTTCATGAGGAATAATTTTATTGTGTCCATTTTAGGTACTACTTTCTTTTGCATATTCCTTAACAAAATTTCCCACAAAATGAAAATTTAAATGATGTGTGACATTTATGAATAAATACAGCTTCTCACACTAAGAAATTTAGTGCATTGAAATCAGACCTTAGAAATTGCTATCCTTGTTTTGAATAAACTCATTCATCCTACCAATTTCTTTGATTTAGCCTATTTAATTGAGTGATGGTGTTGATTTACATAGGTGATGATTACATACTTATGAATAATATAAACAAACATAAAGTGATAAGAGTAATTGGTTTTCTGTGATTCAGAAAATTCTTAATGACTGATTCATTTGTCAATACTTATGTGAGCTATAATTTTGCATAAATATAAAATACAAAGTGAAATAGACCCATTATTATGAGTTAAAATTTCTTGGTTTTGTAGTCATCTCTAGTTCTCCTTCAGCTTGCAGAATTTTATTTTGTCTCCACACTCACATAGAAATATCAGTGAGATTAATAAGCAAAGCACTACTATGTCAGTCTAAGGTCCTTTGAAAACAGCTAGAGAAAAAAAAAACCTGATGTAATTACTGTATTAGAAAGGTGCTTGCAGGAATGAGGAAGGAAGTGGGGGAAGAGGGAGCCAGGAAAAGAAGGAAAGCAATGTGAATGGGGATTACAAGTTTGCTGAGATCAGTTCTTACAACTGTCTGTTATATGGTCACTGAAAGGCTTTGTCCACTGACTTCCTCTATCCACTGAATTTCAGTCTCAGTGATGTAAATTCCCCTCCCCCACTTCTAGACTAAGCTTCTCTGGTAGGTCAGTGGACTTCCACAGTCATGGAAGCTGCCTAGGCACAAAACAGTGGGCTGGAGAGATGGCTCAGAGGTTAAGAGCACTGACTGTTCTTCCAGAGGTCCTGAGTTCAATTCCCAGCAACCACATGGTGGCTCACTACCATCTATAATGAGATCTGGTGCCCTCTTCTGGCCTGCAGTCATACATGCTGTATACACAATAAATAAATAAATCTTTAAAAAAAAAAAAAAAAAAAAAAAAAAAACAGATGACTTTAGGATATAGAACATATACATACGTGTATACATATTACTATATGTGTATATATTAATTACACAAGCAACATGAACTTGAACTACATTGCCAACAAGGGGTGAATCCATGCTCCCCAAAACCATAGTCCCAGCACTCAACAGGCAGAGGCAGGAGGATCTCTGAGTTTGAGGCCCATCTGGTCTATAGTGCAAGTTCTCGGACAGCCAGGGGTACACATAGAAAACCTATCTCAAAAAATAAAATTGAAAACAAAGCAAACAAATGAAAACAAACAAACTAAAAAGAAGAAAAACAAAAACAAAGTCAGAGTCCACAGCCTTAACAAAAAGTACTACAGAACTCCTGTGTACCATATAGGAGACAAATCGCTCCAAGGACATAGTAGAAAACATTTCTTCCTTCCTTCATCTGTTCATTTATAGAAATTACTTATGTATGTAGTGTTAATTGGATTCTACATGCTTTCTCTTTCAGTTCCTTTTCTTATTTATGTGTTGTGGTCATGAGAATATAGTGTAATAATCCTTGCTAGAAAGAAATGGAATATTCTATCAAATTGTAGTGTTTGAAAGGGGTAATTAATTTTCCTGGGAACCTACAAATTCCACATGTATTGTGTTCAGTATTATTGAACCTCCAAGGACATACATACATTTTCCCCCTTATTATTCAAAACTGATGTTGCTAATGGGGATTGTTCTCTCAGTCACTGAAAAGATGGATGTGTGACTAATGGCGCTTTCCATCCCACATAAATGTGTGTGCTGTCCTTCAGCTAGGACTTACAGTGACTGAAGCTATTTACCACAAAGTCTCTGCCTTCCCAACACCTTCACTGAAATAGAAATACCTCATCTAATACTGTATTGTGGAGAGCTAAATTGGTTTGCATTAAAAAATAAAATTTCTCAAGAGAACTGTCTTTAACTTCCATTCTAATGCTCACAAACATTCACCTGGAAATCTAAAGCAAAGACTAAAAATAATACATGAGGGTATACTCACTTTTCTCATTAAATGCATACAAAGAGATCGATGTAGTAAAATTAAAGATTACTTATGTTACATGGAATGCTGTTTATTTTGGTCTTTGCTGTCTCCATTAGTTATCTATCAAGTTCTTAGTCTTTTTCTTAAGAGTTATGGAAATGGAATTATTTTGTTAACACAGTTCAGTTGTGAAGTCTGTACTTTCTCATCTGAATCCTCACTAGAAAGCATGTAAATACTTTTTTTAATGTATAATACTTGGCAAATATTTTTCTTTTATCTTTCTCTCTTGGTTCCATTCAGTCATTTCCATTTTCTTAGTGCCAACTAGCCATATTCTCATCCTGTATTTATTCTTCACACATTTTACTAGGTAGTCATCTCACTAATTATAGTTATACTCCTAAATTATTGTGTGTTCCTATGATGCAATGCCTCATTCTCTACTGCAGATTCTTTCAGGTTAAAGAAGGAAGAAATTATTTATACCAGTGACAAAGTAATACAAACATAAATTGCCAAGACAGGGAAATATGTGTGGAAACTCACAATCAACTGAATGTACCAGATTAGTAAGGAGACTAGAACCAGGAACTAAAACTACCAGAAACACCTGCCATTGCACAAGGCTATCATCTCTCATGGCTATCTCTCATCTCCTAATACTAGCTTTCTCAAACTGTTAATGTTTATAAAGCTGGAAAACTCTCTGCTCCCAAATGACTTGTAACTTAATGACTACAGCAAAAAGTTATTAAAATGTGAATGGTGACGCTTACAATCACATTTACCAGCTAAGATTTAGTCTTGCATCCCAGGCACACTGCAACTTTTAAAATAGCAATTATCTAGATAGAGATTTCCATTTTAGTTAGTGCTTAGTAGAAAAATGAATATAAAGCTCCACATTGTTCATCAGACCTGGGATATGTATGTGGATGATAATAATGGTTTTCTGAATACAAAAAAAAAATCTAGAGCCTATTTTGCAATTCAAGAAATTAACTGCAGTATAGAGAAATTCATATTACATCAAAAAGAATGGGAGCATTTTAGTCTAATGCTAAGTATGAACAACTATTTCAGCCAAATCACCTTATGCAAGGCATGGATGGAATTTTTCAGTGTATCATTAACCCATTGAAAATCTTTGAGATCTCTCATACTTCAAAGAGCACTATGTACACAGGAAGTTCCTCTCCTGACTCCCTGGCAAGATCAGAGTCCCAGCAAAGAATGTCATACACAGAAGCACAGCCGCCAGATCCTATCACTAGTGGCCACTTTCTGGGAGCTTGGAAGCAACGCTGCACTCTCGGGAAACATGATTCACTAAGCGAATTCCCAGGGGGCAGCCATGTTTTTAGTTCTTATGTACCCAAGTGACTCAGAGAGAGACTTATTTCAAAAATATCTGTTCTTAGTCACAATTTCTACCATTCTCAGAGTGTCGTTAGTTTCAGGTCCACTGGGATTTTAAAGCTATCAGATATGTGCTGCTGCATAGAAAATTCAGGGGGTGGCCAGTGTTGAAAAGCCTCCTTTTGTTTCCTTGTTTGTTTGGAGAATTATCATTCTAATGGGACCAAACTATATGTGATGGGACAAAGGTCTACTCACCATCTTTTCTGTCCTGGTGTCCTCAGGAGCATATACCTGTTGACACCAGTTAACCTGAGATCAACACTTGTCTTTCTTTTTCCAAGACACAATGTTAGATGCTCAGACTAAGAACATGTTTAACCTTGTGAAGGTCCCTTGCATTTGCAACAACCAAGATGGGATGGCTGGAATCCTTTCTCTGAGCCTTTGTTCATTAGTGTGTATGCACATATAGGCTATATAAGCTGATATTGAAATGTGATTTAGAAGGACACCACAAGGCTCATCCTGTACAAAAGCATCTTAAAATGTTGACCGTGAAAAAGATAGCGACTATAGTAATTTCAAGACCGTAGCTTCTCTTCAACTTACAATGGAGTTACATTCCAGTAAACACACTTTGACTTGACAATGTGTTTAATGCTCTGAGTCAACAGAACATTATAGCTCAGCCAACAGTACACTGTAGAATATGAGTTGTTTGCCCTTGTCATGATGTGAATGACCGGGCATTGTAGGTCATTGTGAAGACTGCTTTTCATAGACTGTCTCTTCCCACATATCACCTGCCCAGGAAGAGACCTTAGTTCAAAATTCAAACTAGAATCTCTCTAGACTTTGTAATATCATAAAGTAAAGGAAAAGGGAGACAATTTGAGGGTCATCCTGAGATCATTAGATTTCCTTGCCTGTTTTCTAATGTCACCAATTTACATAAAAGTCCTAGTCTTCTAAATATTTTCATTGAGTCTTCTTAACACCAGACTTAGAAATATGGTAAAAGTAATTTCTTAAGAGACTTTAAATTCACAAAAATTGTTTATATATTCTTTATTCTACCAACCAGCCTTGTGATAACTACCTTTCTAAAAGAAAGTGTGAGCATCTTTTCCAATCATGCCTCACATAAATAGCACAGGAAGGCTTCATCATCCTTTTCTTAAAAATAAGATCTCTTGTATTCTGGTTCCCTACATGTCAATGATTACAAAGCAAATTCTGTCTTTTCAAAGTGTTGTCTTCATGTGTGAGAAAGTACTCTTTTATGGGGATTCAGACTGGCTGCTCAAGGCAGAATTCAGGAGTCCTTAATTACTTTAATTTTATTCAGTGTTGATGATTTCAAAATGACCTCCTACTCACTCCAGCTGCATTTAAAAAAAAGGGGGGGGTACTGTACGTTGAGGAGGAAGGTTGATTTCAGGTAAGGAGCTGAAGCTCCCACAAGAGAAAAGCTCTCAGTCCTGCATAGATTTTATCAAAATACTAGAATCTTGACTCCTACCTATTCCAGACAGGAAACTTTACATATGGTTCAAGAGCTGTTTCCTCCCACTGCACGAAAATCTGATTTGGAGTATTCCATAAAGCAACTGGCCTGGCCATAAGTGCTACTGTTCTGGAATTGTTCAGTTTTCCAGAATGCAAATTATCCTTGTGTGCAAGTCCCAGTGATCCCAGACCTGAGATAAATGGCTGCCAGTCTCTTGTTATTTTTACAGGTAGGGGCTCCTTTCTTGATTCAGCAATGATTTCATTCCGATGGATTCTGGTATATCAAAGTCTTTACCACACCACTGGAAATCCACAAGGAAGGGGGAGAACATGGCGAAAATGGAAATCACATTTCTGGAGAAAATACCTATAGATATTTAAAGTAGCGGCTTGGGGAGTAAGAGTGCTACCCCAAAACATGCAGTAGCTAAGACCATGTAGAGACAAGTCCCCTCAGCAAGCAGTTAACATACGTCATCCTCCCAACGGTACTGGTGCAGCAGTCCCTAGTTCCAAATAAAATATCTTGTTACGCATGTTTTCAACCTATAAAAACTGTAGCTGTCTATTCTCAAACATTATAATGAAAATTCCACAGATAAATCAGCCATTTCAACAGCTAAAGACATTCCTGCATTGCAAAATCATAAATTAATTTTATTTATTCCATCTGCCCACTGAGATAGACCATTATGTATCTATATGAACATTTTATAGATTAACACAGTTTTATGAATCTCTATGTCTATTCTGTAATCGACAGAACATAACCTTTAATTTCTTCTGAATGCATTAGTAATTTAATGGGCTTCCCATTGTGCTTAATCCCTTTGTTCCTTTATAATGTGGAGCACACTTAAAATGCCTATCTGCCCTTTCCTTGAGTAAAGAGCTTAGGAAATGTGATTTCTTCGCTCATCCCTCTGCTCTGCCCATTAAGAACTAGTGTATCCTATGTGATATTACTGTATAGTTATGGAAGAAAAGAGTAATTACTTGTGAATCTCTGTAAGAATAGCTTATGCCCTTTAGATCAGTGGTTTGCAAACCTGGATGATCAGCAGAATTACTGTGAATCATTTTTATACAGATAAGTCATCTGAGCTCCATCCTGAGAGACTCTGCTTTAGTGGACTCAAGTTTTTAATTGAATTAATACTGGTGCTCAGACACATTGCTATAACATAGGGAAAAAAACAGCACTGTGATCACCCACTCAGGTCACATTTGAGAAACTGAGGATTTATTTATCCCTACTGCTGGCAAACTAAATAAATAAATGTAGATAGATGATAGATAGATGATAGATAGATAGATAGATAGATAGATAGATAGATAGATAGATAGATAGATAGATAGATAGATAGATATAGAGATATAAAGGCCTACACTGATATCTTTGCAAGAATTCTCTAAGCTGAAAGGTTTTTATTTTTTTACTCCATTGTGAACCACAACCCAAGAATAAAAGTCCAGTCTTTCTGGTATGAGAAACTGGTGAAGGCTCCCCTTTGAGATACTCAAGGCTTGCTGGAATAGACCCTGCATTTTAGTATCTCTGTTGGTCCAGCTGATTGCAGCATCAGATTCTAAACCACTCGCTAATGAACATCCTACATGCTGCTTTCTCAGAGGGCTTTTACTGGCAGATTCATTATTAAAACTTGAATGTCAAAAGAGCCCTTCGTAACCACCTTAAGTAAACATCCCTTCGATCACAGTGTAAACTGAAGTCCAATAAAGTAATAATCAAACCTCTTCTCCCTCCAAGCACCACCAGTGCTCCAAGTTGCTTCCTCTGCTCTCTTTTGTAAACTACCTTCTTAAAACTTCCTGCCTATCATGGAAGGTTTCTTTAATAGTGAAATACATTTTCCTCTTTCTTATTTTAAAGTCCTATTTCTAATGCCGCTGCTCATGGCGATTCTCTCCCTTGAAGTTTGCTACGTTATCACTATTTACCCATGACTATATTTGTAACAGGAATACCATCATGAATTTTCTAATAATGACTGATAATCTACACACACTGTGTTTCCAAAGAGAATCAACAAAAATATTTTGTTTCATATTTGCTTTGATTTCTTTCATCTTCCATAGTTATAACTATTGACTGCAGGCTAAAAAAATAAAGAACAATGACACATGTTCTACCATGAGACTTAGCTCTCCCAACCCCCCAGTTTTAAGAATATTTTCAAAAATAAAGGGAAACTCATGCAATTTCATACATTGAGGAGGAAAAACCCTCTTTGGATTCCATGGACCTATGAAACATTCTCCTTTACATTATGTTCACGATCACAGACCTGATCGATCTTTCAAACTTGTTGCTTTGGCTTCTGCATGTGCTTCAACTGAAAATTTGCTTCTCATAAGGTGTCAGTGTGACCAGCAGCAGATATTATTTAATATTTGCACAAAGCACAATGATGGGCACCTCAGAATTGCTGGGTTACATCATACCTGTGGGAAAGTCCAAAAGGGTAAACTTTTTCTATAAAACAATACAATCTGGAATTGGATTGTGAGAATATTTCCTGTTCTTGCTCTTTTTGTTTGTTAGTGTGGCACTGAGGATTGAACCCAAATCGTAGGCATGCTAGGCAAACATTTCACTAGCTGTGCTATTTCTCCAATATTCAGATATTTTAAGTTCAGTTTGCCATTTATTGGCTTTGACAACTTAGAGAGTTACTAGTTCTTTCTGTGTTTCAGTTCACATTTTTATAAAATGCTGATAAAAATTATGCATACTATTTATAGTTGCTAAGAGAGAAAGTGGAGAGATAACTGGGGTAAATTACCTGACATCTGGCAAGTGGTAAGTTCATGGTAAGATTAGATTACAGATGGGAATGGGGGTGGGCTGGAGGAAGGGGGGCGGCGGGAGGAGGGAGGACAGGGGAAACCGTGGCTGATATGTAAAATTAATCAAATTATAAAATTAAAAAAGATTAGATCTTGTTTTTAACTTTTAGAATGTTGACACCAACAAGAATTCTACATGTTTGTGGATGTGCTGTCTCAGTGCAGATTGAAGAAGTTACCTAGTGATAGTACTATCACTTTCAATCCTTAGAAGTGAGAGTAACTCAAGTCAGGACAGGAATACATCATGCAGTATAGGAATCACTAGAACACTGTTCTTAACCTTTCAGGCAATACATACCTTGGTGACTCATCAGAGTAACTTGTGGATTATCAGAGTAATTGGTGAAAGTTTTCAATGTCTGCTCTCCCACTTTGCCTTGAGATTGGAATTTGGTTGGAATGACACAAATTCCAGTTGTTGTTTTTTGTTTGTTTGATTTGGTTTGGTTTTTTAGATTTATCCAAATACTTCATTTATAGTCTCTATAGACAAGCAAGAATAAAACTGGCAAATGAAAAAAGTTAATTATCAATTGGTCACAGAGAAATAAATATGAAATCACATTGTGATTTAAGATTGAGTATCTCTCTATGACAGCTAAACTACACATGGATGAATAATATACATAAGGCAGGAGAGATAGTATTCCTAAAAGAATAGTGTGGCACAAAGCCCATCAACAAGTAATTCTACCTTACTGAAACCACTGATATCTGTAGAAAAAAAAGGCCAATAGCTATTAGAAAAAGAGCTAATGATGAAGAAAGAAATAAAACAATAGAGCAGTACCTTCCTGAGAATTATATAGAGAGGAAATGTTCACTAAGAACAGAAAAAGTTAGAATGTATTAGTTAGATCATGCCTTTTGGAAAGGTAGGCTAACAAGCTGATAGCACAGAAATTGCCAAACCTGTCCCTTTCAATACTTTTATCAAGTCATTTACTGCTTCTCAATATTCATTAGAGAAATGGTACTTTTGTTGAACTAATATATGAAGCTCTCATGCATTAAAAAATTGTCCTGGTAAATTGTCATGTATCTTCATGGTACTAATGCACTCATACACAGACACTTCTGAACATGGTATATCTAAGTAGGAATTTCAAAAATACAAGATGAATCCCTGGGTAATAAAAGCTACAGACTGGCAGTTAAAGGGTGAGAATTTTCCAGGGTGGAGTCTAGCATAGGGAAGTTTCATTCCTCACCAAGAATTTTCCTTCTGTTTGCTTTAAAAACACTGAACTTTATTGCATGAAATGCATGTGAATTGTCAAGCAACTTCCTGAAGTAATTGCAATAAAATCTTGCCTCTATACCTAATAGTTTAGGGCAGGAAGCTTTGCAAAATGCATATTTATAGCTTCCTTCCCATCTCCAAATTAGTCTAAAATAGAATTGAAAATACATTTTCTAAAACTTCAGTAATATTTTGTCTGACAGTGATGTGAACAAAATCACTGATCCTGTCGCCACTGAGCAACAACAAGAGCTGGTTTGATCGATCAGAAAAGGCATCAGTGCTGACTGTTGCCCACTATGTGAAAAGCCAATGCATAAAACATTATCGTAAAAGAAGTAAAGCCATAATCAAGGAGTGGAAGATAAAGAGAGGATACAAAAGTTGCAGTTACTTTGTCCTCAGGTAACAATTCAAAGATATATAGTGAAAAGAGGAGACCAGTGAATTCCAGTGTACTTACAAATTCTATAATTAAACATCTCTCCTTTGGAAAAATGTTTTTAAAATAAAACAAATAAATATAAAACAAATGAAAATTTACAGATGAAAATAAAATCTAAATGAAGAAAAGTAGAAATCTTAATTGAGACTTAAGGACTGTAGATAACTCCATCCTTGCAAATAAATAATAAATAAATAAGTAGAAAGAAAGAAAGAAAGAAAGAAAGAAAGAAAGAAAGAAAGAAAGAAAGAAAGAAAGAAAGAAAGGAAGGAAGGAAGAAAGAAAGAAAGAAACCATTGTCTAAAAAATCAGAAACAGTCAAATCCTGAAGCCACATGATCATTCATTAGGAGGAAGAGTAGATCAAGCCATTGTAAAACCCACTCAGTCACTCATCTTTGTCACTCAAGCATTGTCCAGGACAGAAAATATGGCCTGTAATGAAAAATAAAATATTACAGTATCTATTACCTTTTATAGGAAATTGGTTCCAGTTTCTTCTTTCCAATGATAGGACTCTCCATATTCATTATGCTTCATGCTCCAGCATAAACAAGCTAAGAAGGAAAAAGAAAAAGAAAATCATCTGCTTGCACATACAGTATCACCACATAAAGTATATCCCTAAAGCAACTGGAACAGATAAAGATTATATGCACATATACTTTTATTTCATAGACTATTTTAAAAATATAAAAGTAAAAGGCAATTTACATCATGAAATTTTTAATCAGAGATGGCTTTCATATAATAAATGTATGAAAGAATTTCCTTTCTTTTCTATAATTTTATATGTACTTTCAAACATACACATGTATACATGTAAATAAACATGTATATACTTAATTATTCAGTTTAATATCTTATCACAACCTATCTTATTCTTTTTACTCCCAGGAGTCATTAAGCCAGGTCAGTTTCTTTGATGAACATAGATGTAGAAAAATCAATAAAATGCATGCAAACCAAATCAAGAGCACATCAGAAAAGATCATTCTCTATGATTAAGTTGGCCTCATTCTGGAGATGCAAGGATGCCTACAGCCTTGTTGCTTGCTCATCTGCTTCCTCCTTCCCAACTACTGTTTACTTTCAAAGAGTCTAGAGTAACTTTTGACCTATAAATATTCCTCCCAAAGCCTGCTTCCTATGTACACCCAACTGAAACAACTATTTTTAAACAGACTAGCCCAAAGCAAAGTAACCAGTGTGGGGAACAGATTTTGCATAAGAGACAAGTTTAGAAAGCTAGTTCTTCCTCTACTTCCAATTTTGCCATTTGCTGTAAAGTCCTTGAAAGGTCATCATTCATCTCTGGGACAGCACAAAGTTTATATGTGTACTCATCTATGGATAATCTGTTCTTTCTTTGACAAAAATTGTAGAGCAAATTTGAGCTTAAAGTGGCACATTAAGATAATTCTTTCTCAAAATTGATTTTCTGAAGAGGTTCAAAGGCCTTTCTAACCTTCTTTGGACCCAGATGAAAGATGCAAAGTGAAGGAATTCTTTTAGCCAATTACAAACATACCAGTAACCATCACATTGCTTACCACAAATATACACTTAAAAGAGTAGATGTTAAAAGAAGAAAATCATACTGCTTTTGCCCTGAACATTCCATGTTGATCTCCCCAGGTAAGATGATAAAAGTATTTGTATTAACTAGACATAAATTCTTACAGGAACTCTGCAGAGCTTTGAACTTTCATTAGAAGTCAAAGAGAAATGGTGAAAGTGTGAGACATATTTATTTTGCGTAGGAGAATAAAAAATAGAGAACAAAGAAGTAAGAAGGAAATCATTTCTTAGTTTCTAAACTTTTCTTGCCATAAAGTACGGATGAGTCATAGTCATCACCATAAAATTTTTATTTGTGGCAAATGTTAGACTCTGCAACATTAGTTCAATTTTTAAAACATTTACTCATTCTGTCTTATTCACAAGACTTTATTTTATGATGGTATGTGAAATAAAAGAAGCTAATATTTTCATTGGGGAACATATAACAAGCACTGTACCTGTCTAGCATGCTGTTGTGACATAAGTAGAGTCTGCCCAAAGGGAGTTTGTGCAAGCAGAGAATGTTATGTCAAAAAATTCTCTGTGGTAATGTCATTGAACAGAACATTAGAGGAACAGATTATACTAAGGATACAGAAAGTGGCCATTTTAAAATACCATTTGTAAAGAGGCATGGAAATAGGAAGGAATGGAAGGATAGACAAGACAGGACTAGACAATTGGTAGATTTCCTCATTTTCTTTGGGAGTTTGGTCGGTCCAAGTATAAGTCACTCTTCCTTAAATCACTTTGAATCTTATTTAAAGATAATTTCAATGGTAGCATGGGAGGTGGCATAATTAACTCCACCAGTGGCAATGTGTTCAAAAGCAAGATATGGAATGTTCCATAAAACCTTTCTTTGAAAAGTAAAAGTGAGATTCAGAATGTTGAATCAGAAAGGTTTTGTTGTAGGTTTGTAGGACGATGAACAAAGGAATTTCTGTTTATGTCCAAAGGACTTAAACCTGATAACATCAACACAAAATCACAAAGGTTCCTTAATCTACATAATCCATTACATTTCCTGTGGTTTTTAGTTAAAATGAGTATTTTTTTATTCTAATTGAGAAAAAAAGTAAGGGTTTCTCTAAGCTATTTGATGAGAAATAAAACTGTTACTTTTTGATGTATTTTTGCATCATTGTAAATGATTACGAAGTTCTTGCAATCAATTCATTAGTTACTTCTGAAAGCAAATAATAGAGGGTAGATTGATTTGTTTTCTTATTAAAGTATGGAAAATCATCAATAGAATAAAGTAGCCCAATATTTAGTATAACTTCAGAACTTCCATAAACACAAAAACATTATAATTTTGGTTATGTCAAAGGTTTAAGAAGCAACTTGCTATTCACTACATCAATATATAAATTTTTATTTGGAGATAATAGTAATTTTGAGGTTAGCAGGAATGTCCACAAGGCAGCTCCTGCCACTCACCACAGGGGAAGCATTCAGGTGTTTGGCTTCCTGTGGCTGACCATCTGTACAGAGATTGTTCTTGCTCCTTTTATACACAGTTGATCGTGTTATATTATTGGCTTAAAGCAATCCACTATAGAATTTGAGGTAAGAAAAAATACTCTGCAATAAAGTGGTAAAAGGTAAACAATTTATATCTTTATGGAAAATCCATTTGGGTCATTTTGAGGCATGTTACAAAGAATTAAGGAGTCTCTATATTCACTGTGTAGAATATTAGAGATGGCCAGATGTCCTCTACCACAGACATCAGTTCTAGAAACATCTACATTCTTGATGAGAGACTCTTCAATTCTACCATACACCCTTTGCCATCATCAGAAACCCATACCTTCCTCATCATACAGCTCCATAAATAGCTTAATTAGCACTAAGAGATGCCATGTCTTTCTTGCTCTTGAGCCTAAGTGCCACTCAGAACAACAGCAACATATGTACCTGACTAGGAAGTGGTTAGTAGGAAGGGAAAGGATTTAAATAAATACAAGAAAGGGTGAGTACATAAAAGTGTTAATGAGTCATATGAAGAAATGATAGAAATAGAAAGAAGGACAAAGGGAAGGAAATAAAAACAGAGATACAAAGGGAGGGTAAAACAGAGAGAGATAGATGGGAAGGCAGATTCAAGGAGAAAAATAAATATTAATGTAAAACATGCTTCCAAATCATTTGACATACAAAATGAGAACTGAATGATGAGGGAACAGTTAGAGGAAGGGGAATTAAAGCTTTATGTTTAGATTTGATGACTAGAAATTATATTTCATTAAATCTTTTGTAGTTTCAAGAAGTCTTATTCTTAGATCCATCAATTTCAAGAATAAGCATGTTTCTCATATTTATGTATGCAGATATGAATTAATATTGTATTTTTGAATATTGTTTAATTTTTATTTAAGTTTGTTACTGATTAATTCAGCTGATTTGATTCACAACCTCTTGAGGATCTTAAGACTGTGCTATTTTAATTATTATTACTTTCTTCTCTATCCCTGAGGGGACTTCTCACATTGATACATTGATTGTGTTTGTGAGCTATTTTTTTTTTTAGTATTTGAAAGTGAATGGCATTATTTATAATTTTTCTTTTTATTTATTCTTCTTTCATGCATTACATTCTGACTACCCTCCCTGCACTCCTTTCATTCCCCCAACCAGACCCACTCCTCTTCCTCCTCCATTTCTCTTCAGGAAAGAGCAGACCTCCCAAGGATATCAACTGAACACAGGATAAAAACATACAATAATACTAGGCACAAACCCTTACATCAAGGCTGAACAAGGCAACACAGTAGGAGGAAAGGAGTCCCAACATCAGACAATGAGTCAGCAACACCCCTACTTCCACTGTTAGGAGTCCCATAAAAACCCCAACCGAAACAATCACAACATGTATGCAGAGAGCTTAATGCAGACCCATGCAGGCTGCGTAATTGCTGCTTCAGTCTCTGTGAGCCCCTATGAGCCCTGCTTAGTTGTTTCTGTGGGCCACGTTCTCTTGGTGTCCTTCACACCTCTGGTTCCTACAGTCTTTCTTCTCTCTATTCTGTGAGGTTCCTTAGCTCCACCTAATGTTTGGCTGTGGATTTCTGCATCTGCTTGCATCAGCTTCTGGAGGAAGCCTCTCTAATGACAATTGGACTAAGCACTGATCTATGAGTATAGCAGAATATCATTAGGAACCATTTCATTGACTTTTTTGTCAGTCTTATATTGTTCTACCTTAGGACAATCCAGCTCCTCTGTTCAAAGACCTCAACATAAAAGCAGATATTCTGAACTTTATTGAAGAGAAAATGGAGACTAGCCTTGAACTCACTGGTACAGGAGACAGCTATCTCAATAGAGCATCAATAGCACAGGCAATAAGATCAACAATTAATAAATAGGACATTATGAAACTGTAAAGCTTCTGTAAGGCAAAGGACACTGCCAATATGACAAGATGGCAGATACAGAATGGAAAACAATTTTCACCAACTCCATGTCTGATAGAGGGCTAATATCCAAAATGTGTAAAGAACTCAAGAAACCAGACATCAACAAACCAAATAATCCAATTTAAAAAATGTGGTACCAATTTAAATAGAGAATTCTCAATAGAGGAATCTCAAATGAAGGAGAAATACTTGAAATTTTCAATATCCTTAGCCATCAGGGAAACTCAAAGCAAAAAGACTTTGAGATTCTATCTTATATCTGTCAAAATGGCTAAGATCAATAACACAAGTGACAGCTCATGTTGGCAAGAATATATATGGATGGAGCAAAAGGAGAACACTCCTTGATTGCAGGTGGGAGTGCAAACTTGTACAGCCACTATGGACATCAATATAGTGGTTTCTCAGAAAATTGGGAATAAATCTACATCAAGACCCAACTATACCACTTTTGATCATATACCAAAAAGATACTCCATCCTACCACAAGAACAATTATGTTCACTATGGCTTTATTCATAATAGCTAGAAAATTGAACCAACCTAGATATTCCTCAACTGAAAAATGGTTAAAGAAATTGTGGTACCTAGTGGAAGCCCATGAACTGTGGACTGGTGGCTGTGGAGCCTCCATGGGACTGGACTAGGCCTTCTGGCTACGGAACTCAGGCAGGGGGATCAGGATCTGTCCCTGGTCTATGGGCAGGCTTCTGGAACCGGGTGCCTGTGGTGTGACACCTTGCACAGCCTTGGTGCAGTGAGAAGGGACTTGCGCCTGCCTAGGCTCAGTGTGCTGAGCTCTGCTGACTCCCATGGGAGACCTTGATTTTGGGGATGTGGGCATGTGGGGAGGCTTGGGAAAGAGACCCCGGGGGGGGGGGTGGGAGGAGGGAGGAGGGGGAATCTGTGGATAGTATGTGGAGTGAAGTGAAAATTTCTTAATAAAGAAATGAAAGAAAAAATAACATAAAAATGTGGTACATTTACACATTGGAGTTATTACTTAGCTGTTAGATAAAATTACAGCATGAAATTTGAAGCAAATGGATGGAACTAGAAAAAAAAACTCATCCTGAGAGAGGCAACCCAGACCTAGGAAAACAAACATGATATTTTTTCACTTGTAAGTGAATATTAGCTGTTTAGTAAAAGATAACCACAGTGCATTACACACAGCCAGTGAGCTGTTTTTGAACTAATTTTACCATTCCTTTAAAATTCTCATTTTAAAAATTTTGTAAATTAATTACACTTTTTCTCATTTTGAAAATTTTTTTCATCTATGTAGCTATTCAAAAATATGTTGAAGCAATCTCAATTGACAGTTTAGACATTACTTCATTTTAAATAAATCTTTCATGTTTCAAATATTCTCTACACTGGCTCTCCATGAGTGTCTTGGTTTCTATGTGTCCAGTTCACTGCAGGACAGAAGCTCTGCACAAGACACAGCTTAGAATAGTTACCCTATGTTTTAGCAGCCTCTAGCCTTTATGGAGGTTTCCTGCTTAATATCTGTTCCATGCTATTACAATGATAAAGAGATTCATGGCACATATACACCTTCATGTGAGCCAGTGAATCTTTGTTTCTTTTGGGAAAATGTTTACAATAAAGCTATTGTACAATAGTGGACTATTTCAGTCTCTAGTTTTTGGAGACTTGGCCTATTTTGATACTTTTTTACTTCTTCCTAATATATGAAAATATTTTGAGATATACTGTGTTGCAGTTGTACTAGTCTGCATTATGTTATTACTGAAGACCATGAGCTGGGTAATAACAGTGAAAAAGGTGGTGTTCACTCATCATTGTGGATGTTAGGAAGTTTAAGAGTGAAACCTCACTGGCTTCTCAGCATCTGATATCTTCTTCCTGGATCTCCATTTGATAGAAAGAAATAAACTGAGAGAGAGAGAGCTCACATATAACAAAAACAGTTCCTTACTTACACAATAAGCTATTAATTCACAAATATATCCTCCATCTCACGAGAGGAAAGCCTTTATCATGATAAAGAGTAATCACATCCCCAAAGTCTTACTTTTCAGTTATGAAGGGATCTGGCTGTAACCTCTATTAGCCATTGATGTTAAGGGGTTTTAACTGAGT
Organism: Peromyscus maniculatus bairdii; assembly: GCF_049852395.1. Classification (NCBI taxonomy): domain Eukaryota; kingdom Metazoa; phylum Chordata; class Mammalia; order Rodentia; family Cricetidae; genus Peromyscus; species Peromyscus maniculatus. The sequence goes on from NC_134857.1 coordinate 120,545,537, forward strand.
TGATTTGGCTGGCCTCACAGTGTCTGCTTCCTCTCTCTTTCTCCTTTGCATCCCTCTGGAATCTGTGTGGTGCTGAGGAGGAAAATAATACCTTTTCTAATAGAGAAGATGCTTGTTGGGTAAAGGGCACATAACTGCATCACCCTGTTAGAATTTCCAAAGTTATTACTATCCAAGTACTACTCAAGTGAGTTTGGAGATTCAATTTCTCAAATAAAATTTGGCATAAATGTTGCATGAAATTATGCATTCTTTTTCAAAAAATTCTGGGCCGTGTATATTTATAAAACTATAGATTTATACATATAGAAATACCCAAACATTTATAGAAAATATCGTGATTACTCATTATTTCTAGGTATAGTACCCATACAGATTCCTATATCTCCTCGTGTTCAATCTCTCTGTACTTTGAAAGACCTTCTGGGGAATGTAGTCTACAGCATATAGTGACATATAGCTCCTAACTCCCACAACTCAGTCCAATTAGGCAGTATACACTCCTAACTCCCACAACTCAGTCCAATTAGGCAGTATACACTACAAAAGGTTAAAACCTTTTTGAATTCCCCACTCATCATATCACAGAGTAATGGTGCCTGCTTCTTCAGATGTTCTAGGATCTCTCGGGTACATAAAGGACTTGTATTCTCTTTTCCTTGTTTTCTTTCTCACATTAAAAATCCTCTAAGTCTTTATTTGTTTATTTATTATCTTTTAGCTAGCATGTTTGAAAATTGAGTAAAGTGTCAATGAAATAAGCTAGGTGGTAATAAACAGATTTCTTAAAACAAATACTATAAACATTAAGAAATGTAAAAACATAATGATGTGAAATATAATTATTTGGTGTTTGTCTCAATTTCCTGGAATCTCTCAAATAATCTCATCTGTGACAAAACTGAGGGGATTCTGCATGTAGCATATATGATTAAGAAATGAAGTCCCAAAAGAGCTTCAAGACAGGGCTAGTCTCTGGAAATATCATTAGGCTGAGAGAGAGTTGTGGCTTCAGCCTCATATTACTAGGCTGCAGGGAGTGGGAAAAGTATGAGTTAATGACAAATTTAGGCCCTTAATGTCTACACAATAAAGCGTCTATACTGTAATCCAAAATGTCTATGTTCAAGTAGATTCCAGATACATATCTAAATAGTGTCAATGTAGATAATGAAAACTCTATACATCTTCTCACTTGTCATTGCCTCCAATTAGAAAGTGTATCTTCATTTTTATTATATACATTATTCATACAGAGAATGAGTGTGGTGGTATTGTGTTCCCCAAAATATTGTGTACTCTAATAAATTTATCTGGGGTCAGAGAACAGACAGCCACTAGATACAAAGGCTAGAAAATGGTGGCACTCACACCTTTAATCCTAGCATTCCAGAGATAGAAATCCCTCTGGATCTCTGTGAGTTCAAGGCCACATTGGAAATAGCCAAGCATGGTGACACACGCCTTTAATCCCAGAAAGCCAGCCTTTAATCCCAGGGAGTGGTGGTAGAAAGCAGAAAGATATATAAGGCGTGAGGACCAGAAACTAGAAGATTTTGGCTGGTTAAGATTTTGGCTGGTTAAGCATTCAGGCTTTTGAGCAGTAATTCAGCTGAGACCCATTCCGGATGAGAACTCAGAGGCCTCCAGTCTGAGGAGACAAGACCAGCTGAGGATCCGGTGAGGTGAGATAGCTGTGGCTTGTTCTGTCTCTCTGATCTACCAGCATGGTCCCCAATAACTCACCTCAGGTTTGATTTTATTAATAAGTACTTTTAAGATTCCTGCTACATCAACAAGACAAAATGGACAGACAGAACATGAAACAAGGGACTACTGATTCTTGCCAAAACAAG